>NC_142954.1:75000-205000 GCF_046866305.1 Octopus bimaculoides
TACACGCACACACATACATATATACTCATACATATACACACACATATTTATATATACATGCATGCGTCGATCTATCGATCAACTTGAAATGTGAAGAAGCACACTAAAGATTCTTCTTAGACACTACACATCGATGCATCCGTAGACACACACACAACTAAAAGGAGATATACTTCAGGGATACTTATTTTACAAACAGTGAAGAAAAAGAACATTAAAAAATAGGAAAGAGGAATTTAAAAAATGGCAAAAAAAAAAGACATTTTACCTTTCTCATAAAACGAGAGAAAATCTGGCCGGCAAGAAAGCGTGACATCACTGTCATTGGAACAAAGCACCGTAATGGGCTGCGGGGGGAGCTTTTAAGAGAGACTGGATCCAACTCACCACGCGCAGCTAGCGACCACTCACAGAACATAGACGTCAGTCGAACACACAATTATAGCCCCCACCCCCACCCTCCGAAACGCAACAACCACCCCTACCACTACAACAGCACCTTTTGTGCGCGCGCACATACCTTATACTACATACATAAACACGTCTCTCTAGCGAAGACTGCGTAGGAGATCTTTCCAAAGCGGTACACACACTTCGTTCGCGTTTTGCACCACTATCTTGGATGCCTTCAGCGGAGTCCTTTCTGTTGCAAACATCTGAACTAGATCTCCAATTTAAAGAAACTTTTCTACCTCCCACCAGTCTCTCGGAGGCGCTATAAAAAAGGGGTCGTGTGTTTCCCCTTCCATACGCAAAAGAAAGTGAAAGGAAAACAATTGTCAAACCCTTCTTGCGTCAGTTGAGAAGAAACTGACGTTCCATTCATGGTGCGATGTTTACGTTTTGATAAAACTCCACATCAATTTTATTATTTTTATGTAACATCCAGGAACTGCAAGTTGTAGTTTAATGGGTAATGATTGGACGGATGTTTCCCTTTTACTTCGAAGCCCTCCATTATATATAACGAAAGATCCTCGGCACCACTTCAAAGTTTCGGTTTCTTCTTCCCTACTAGCATAGACTACATTCTCCCATAGACTACAGACGTCTGTAAAACTTAAGTGAGCTTCACAATGGACTTCTTATTCATCTACTATGGGACACTGACGACTGTATCCAAACAAATGCCACATGTCTGATTACTCTGAAGTCACGAATAAATACACTAAACTATCCATACCCACTGAAACGCTTTCTCTCTCTCTCTCTCTCTGTCCTCTCCTCTTCTGAGCCGGTTTCCAAAAAAACCATTTTGACTTAGCCAGATCAAACAGGTTAGTCTATATGGTCTGGCTAAGTCAAAATGGTTTTTTGTATTCCTCCTTTTTACTTGGAGAGTTTAGATTTAATTATAAAAATATGTCCTTCTGTTCAAATGTAATTTCAGTAAATTTCTATATCTTTGGGCAACTAAAGATTGCTCTACATTTATATTTGATGTAATGTTTACATTGCATTTAATCACCTTATTTTGAAACTGTATGGATAATACCATACTAAATTCTGCTGCCTAAACTTAAGTACCATATTCATCTGTATATATATATATATATATATATATAAAGTAACCATCCTGTACGGTGCACACATATCACATGCAACAGCACTACCGCCAATAAACTCCGCTTGAAAGGTAGACTTAACTTCGATCAGATTTGAACTCAGAGCGCATAAAGTCGGATACCGCAAAGTAGTCTGTCCAACGCGCAAAGGCCGCTGCCAATTCGACTTACACATACATACGCAATGACACATATACATAGGTATACAGACACACACATACATACATGCATGCATGGATACGCGAAGCGCGCTTTTATTAAATTGCTGACCGTTACCACAAGCTCTTTCACAATTCCACCCTTCCAAGTTAGCTAACATGGGTGTAAGTGTATGTTACTGTATATTTGTATGGTGTGTGTGAATGTCTATGAGTGTGTGTATGTGGATGACTGAGTATATGTGAGTGTATGTTAATGAATGTGTGTATTTTCAACCTTGTGGAAGATAATCGATAAGAATGTCAGAAAGGTGGTTTGAAGGAAGTGAGAAGGACACAGCACGCATACACACAGACACATATACATGCATGCATGCGTACACACACAAAACCCTCTCTCTCTCTCTTTTCCTCATTCACATACCTACATGGACGAGAACATATACACACAAACTCTTTCTATGTCTCTCACACACACACATCATACTTGGGCGCGAACAAACACACACATACAAACCTGCATGAACGCGTACATACACGCACACATGTATGAGCGCGTACATACACACATATACAAACGTGGACGCGTAGATAGACACACACACACATACATATACACACGAGCGCGTATGCACACACGCATCGAATCTTATGTAAGCGCTCCTTTACGCAAACACGCAGATTATGAAACCTTCAAGTCACTGTCCTCAATGACTTGTTTCGTGTAAAACATATCTATAAGTGTGCGAGTTTGTATATACAGCTTGTCAATATGTGCGTATGTGTATGAGTGTGTGTGTGTGTGAAGTAACAGAGGTAAATCTCGGTAGTACAATCAATATTTACAACCTACTTGAGTTTCAGAACATTTTCTGTGTTTAGACGCTCAAAAGTGTGTATACATGTGTTTGTATATATATATATATTATATGTGTCTCTAAATGTATGTATGCATGTGTTTGTGTGCATATGTCTCATCTCTCTCTCTATATATATATATATATCTCTCGTTTGTAAAAAAAAAAAAATCTTTAAGATGCACACTAAGATATAGAGCAGTATATATTAGTTTTCAGACTGACACCATGTTCAATGATGGGAAAGTCTTCCAAACGCACTTGTAGCCTTAGATATTCTAACATTGATTTCATCATCAAGAGTTTACCCTCAAAGCTTACTGTACTTCTAACTTGCTTCTTAACCACATGGTTCCAGGTTCAGTCCCACTGCGTAGCACCTTGGGAAAGTGTCTTCTACAATAGCCTAGGGCCAACCAAAGCCTTGTGAGTGGGATTTGGTAGACAGAAACTGAAAGAAGCCCATTGTATATATATATATATATAGATATATATATATATATATATGTACATATATATCTATGTGTGTGTGTCTTCATGTCTGTGTTTGTCCCCCAATATCCGCTTGACAACTGGTGTTGGTGTGTTTAGATCCCCGTAACTTAGTGGTTCAGCAAAAGAGACTGATAAAATAAATACTAGGCTTAGAAAATAAGTCCTGGAATTGATTTGTTGAACTAAAATACTTCAAGGTGGTGTTCCAGCATGACTGCTGTCAAAAGGTCTGATACTAGTGAAAGAATAAAAGAATATACATACATACATATATATATATATATACACTTAATTATATATATTCCCTCCTATCTATCAAAGGAGACACAAGCACTTTCACCATATACACATGATGGCCCACTATCAAATTCACTCACAAAGCTTTGGTTGACCTGAGGCTATAATAGTGTGTGTGTGCGTATATATATATATATATATATATATATATATATATATATATTTATATATTCATACATATATATATTTTTACATACATACATACATATATATTTATACATACATACATATATATATATATATATATATATATATATATATAATTATCTCTCTCTATATATATATAAATTATCTTGTACAGTTATACAGCAAACATGAGTTTATAAATTTAGCATTCATATTTATGTAACAGATGCATATTTAATAAGATTGACATACATAGAATATTTACATTAGCCACACATACACACGATGTAAGAGATGCATGTGCTTGTGTGCATGCCTCTGTGTGTGTGTGTGTGTGTGTGTGCTAATTTTGGGGTTGTTATTTTAAAGGAGGAGTAAGAATAATGGTTGGTGGTGATTCAATGCTAAGAGGAGAGTTAAATTTGTTATGAAATTTATTTTGACTGCCACTTCAAGATTCACCCACCAGATTATTTAAGATATATATACCAAAAGGATCTGTTATAATACTATTCCACATATATAAAAACAGCCATACCAACAATCAAACATACCTCTATCATCAGTTGCCTCACGGATATCATTATGGTTTCGACACCTGGCCAGTACCATTCAATCCAGCAATGTCAACAGCACTAAAATAAGTATTGTTTGGGAACAAACAAACCAAAGAAACCACAACTTTCAAATTCATTTACTTTATGTACAACCGCGTCAGTAAATAAATTCAATAAGTAAATTACAACTACTCCTGAATATGTAACTAAACAGCAACAAATCTATTAAGTCATAACAAAAATTATAATCCCTACCGTCTTCCATAGTGTAATATAAAAATAAAAGTTTAATAACCACATTATTTCAATCAATCAATATATAGGCAGGATTAAATACATGTATGTGTGTGTGTGTGTATATAGATATAGATATATATATATCATCATCATCATATATATATATATATATTCAGAGAGATTAGAAAGATATATACATAGACAGATAGATATCAACAGATAGATGGGAATTGGCAGCACATAGTACAAGCAAAGACCCAAACATCAGTGACAAACAGGCATCAAGATAGTGGTGACAGAATTTCGTGTGTATAATATATCTACATTAGGCTTTCCACCCATTCTAGTTTGCTGCTAAATCTCCAACTACGTCCATTGCGTCTCTTCCAATACATCTTACCTGCCATATCACTTGTAATGACATCTTACCTGTTTCTTCCTCAATTCCTCTCTCCTCACTGTCCTCCATATCTCAATGTCACTTTCATTGCAGTGGTTCTATCGCAAAGGATCACAATGAAGATGTCCATATCTCAGAGTTGTATAATATTCTGTTATTCTTTTGTTTCAGTCATTCGATTGTGACCATGCTGGAGCACTGCCTTGGAGGGTTTTTTTAGTCAAACAATTGGCACCAGGTTTATTTTTTAAGCCTAGTACTTATTCTATTGGCCTCTTTTGCCGAACCGCCAAGTGCCAGCACCGGTTGCCAAGTGATGATGGGAGGACAAACACAGATATAAAGACACACTCACAGATATATATATATATATATATATATGACAGGCTTCTTTCAGTTTCCATCTATTAAATCCACTCATAGGGCTTTGGTCAGCCCGAGGCTAGAGTACTTACCCAAGTTGTCACACAGTGGGACTGCACCTGGGACCATGTGGTTGGGGAGCAAGCTTCTTGCCACACAGCCACGACTGTGCCTATAGAAATAGATTTACACCACATGTAACCAAGTTCGACTGAGTTGAAAAGCCAACTAGTCATGATTTTCTACAGACAGTATTCTTTGTGATGTATTCATCTGGTTTATTGTACAAGTTTCTTTAGTGGAAGAACAAAATGTCGCTGTTAATTGAAAGCTCACTTCTGATATTTTCACTGTTTTATACGCAGCTCTTGAGAAACAAGAATTTGTATCAAGAGGGCCAGAGTCACCCTTCTACCAGCTAAAAATTTATAAATTTAAGCATTCATTGTTTTTCTTAATAGAAATATCCCTGCCTTACCAGTTCTTGGATGCTACATTTTATTCTTGGTACTGAAAAAAAAAAAAAAAAAAGTTCCATTTCCCTGAACTGTATGGAAACACATCCAACAAATAATAGCAGCCAGATTTTCCTCAAATTAAACCTCTAATGTCTTCTAAAAAAAGCACATTGATCTTGGACAAGGTAGTTTTAGTTATGCAGAAAGCTGAAAGGTCATGGCTGGAAGGCCTTTCATCATAGATCTGCTTCATGTCCCGGTTGGCTCAAGGTTAAACTATGACAACTACTATAAAGTTAAGAGGGATTAAAAAGTTCAGATAAAGGCACAGAGACTTATAAAAGGTATTCTTTCTGTGAGCATTACTGTTACTACTACTACTACCACTACATCATCCAGTACCATCACCACCACTACCATGACTACTATTCCTACTACCACCACCACCTTCACATTTTCCTCTCTTTGCCCTTTGGTAAAGGTTTCTCGGTCAAATGGAGCTTTCCCTTTACTTCCCTAAATCTAATTTATCTTAACCTATCTCAATGATATTTATATGATTGTTAGGTATTGACATAAAACTCTACCATAAATACTGAAGTCTCTAACAACTGAAGCATGACATCTTGTTTCTGAGTTCAATCCAAGCAATGGCGTAATCAATTTCATTATGCTCCCACTGTTTACACACATGTACGGATTCTAAGCAGTTTTCAAGTGAAGTCTGAAGATGGAAACAATTTCTATAATAATCCTTCTTACTATAGGTACAAGGTCTGAAATTTAGGGAGAGGGGGTGAGTTGATTACATTGATCCCCAGTACATGACTGATAATTACTTTATTGACCTCCAAAAGGATGAAAGGCAAAGTCAACCTCAGCAACATACTACCACTGGCACTCCATCAGTTATGGCGACGAAGGTTCCAGTTGATCCAATCAATGGAACAGCCTGCTTGTGAAATAAACGTGCAAGTGGCTGAGCATTCCGCAGACACGTGTACCCTTAACATAGTTCTCAGGGGAGATTCAGTATCACGAGGCTGGCCCTTTGAATTACAGGTACAACTCATTTTTGCTAGCTGAATGGACTGGAGCAACATGAAATTAAGTGTCTTGCTCAAGGACACAACATGTCGCTGGGAATTGAACTCACAACTTTGTAACTGTTAGTCGAATACCCTAACCACTAAGCCATGCACCTTCACACTCAGAACATAAAGACATACAAAATGATTGCTGAGGACTGGCAAGCCAGGAGGTTGCACCAGGTTCCAATCTGATTTGGCAAGGTTTCTACAGCTGGATGCCCTTCCTAACACCAACCACTCCGAGAGTGTCATGGGTGCTTTTTATGTGCTACTGGCACGGGAGCCAGTCAGGCAACATTGGCAGTGACTACACCTGAATGTTGCTTTTTATGTGCCACCAGTACAGGACCAGTCAGGAGGCACTGACATAATATATATATATATATATATGTATATATATATTTATATTATAGAAATATGTTAGTGATATTTAATTTCTGAATGGTTTTGCTGCCATTTGTTTATGTAGTTTGATTTCTTTATCCATCAGTTTCTACCAAGATAGAGATGCAAGTAAAATTAATAATAGAGAAATGAAAATAAAACTTTGGAAACAGCCTAAAGGGAGATTAATCTAGAATCCTTGTTCGGTACCAGATTAATCCCAAAATCTAATCAGTTTTAGGAGTCCAAAGCCCCGAGAAAATAATAATAATATTAATAAAGCATTTGCTGCCTTCCACACATACAGGCTTGTCCTTTTAAATGCTGATGCCACTTAAAAAGCACCCGTGCCAACGCTGCATTAACACACCCATGCTGGTGGCATGTAAAAAGCATGCAGCACATTCTGTTAAGTGGTTGGCATTAGGAAGGACATCCAGCTATAGAAACCATGCCAGAACAGACAGCTGGAGTCTGGACAGCTCCCTGCTAGCCAGCTCCAACCCATTCCAGCATGGAGAGCAGACATATAATGATGATGATATAGGAAGAAAGAAACATAATGAAGGAGGTATTTAATGGCATGGGTGGATGGGTGGGATATGTCTAATTGGGTGGTGGAGGCTGTGGAAGAGGTCAAGAACAGAGATGTGATATTAGTGAAGAGGTAGAGTAGTGTGTGTGTGTGTGTGGAGGTGTGAGTGTATTGGTGTATGGATGTGTTGAGTTAGAGTGTGATAAGAGAGTCTATGTGACTGTGAGTTACACTGTATCAGTGTATGCAGATGTGTGTGTGTGTGTGTGTGTAAAAAATGAAAGGGAGAGGCAATGTGATAGAGTATGTGTGAGTGTATGTATTAATATGTGTGTGTGTGTATGTGTGAGTGACAATGAAAAGATAAGACAGGTTGTTACCAGGTGCTCAAGTGATAATAAATGTGATTCAAGTTAAATGTACTAAAATGTGGAACGTTGAAATTAAACACACACACACACACACACCTAAGAGGGGGAGCTGAAAAGTTCCTGGCTTCAAGGATGTTGCAAAAGGCCTGGTTGGAGGCCCAAACATCCAAGTTCTTTTACAGGGGTTAGTAAAATCAAAGGACCACTGTAATAAATGTGTGAATCTGAGAAGGGAATTTGTTGAATAAAATCATAGTTAAATGATTCTGTTGTATTTTCTTTTGCCCAAAGCCAGGGACCTTTCAGCACTCCCTCACACACTAGCTTAAAAGCTGCACTCTGTGTGGACTTTTAAGCTAGCCCTTGCAGAGGGCTAATAGGGAACTTCAGCTGAAAACTGTAGGGGGCAATAATAATAATAAAGCATTTATTGGTATCCTACAATTTCAGACTTAGATCACAGATTTTTGGATTACTGTAAAGCAGCAACATGAACAACATTCTTGGTTTTACCATTTTTTTGTGAGTACAAAGAGATTGTTGCCATTTCCAACTCTAGAACAACCAACATAAAGCTGACCTTGAAGAAAGCACTGTTGCATCAACTGAAGTCCAACAATTTTGTGTGGATTATCCTTAATGCTTTGTTAATTAACATTTGCAAAACTTCTCTTCCTGAAAACTGAAGTCCCTTGAATCAAAAGGGCATGCCTGCAAGGCTAAGGCCATTGTGCATGCAAAACCATTGGTCACTCTATTTACTGGACATAAACTTAATTACTTTTAACACATTATTGCTCTGTGCTTCTTTTTTGGATATTAAATGAACTGAATTGAAAATATCTCTTGAACTCACAAAGTTTTAAAATGAAATTCATGGTTTCAGTCAGTTTTCTGACAGACAAAATGTTGTGTTAATTATTGTAGGTAACGAAGGTAGCTGTCAGAAAATATTTGGTATCAAATTCAAAACATTTTCACCAGTTTTCTGACAGACTGAATATCACGTTTATTATTTGAGTAAGGGAGGTAATTCTCGTAAACTTTTTATGGTCGCTTTTATCTGCTAGAAATAACAACCCAAATGCTTTTAAATAAGATCCCAATGCTGGATGTTCAAGAACCAAATGAAGGTCAGATTTTCAATCCTAGGATCATCCTGATTCCAAAAAGGTAAATGTCTAGACTGAAGTACAGGGGTCCCAGACAAACAGAATTTCATTTTCTATTTATCATCATTTAACGTCCATTGTCCATGCTGGCATGGGTTGGATGGTTTGACTAGGCTTGACTCCAGTCCGATTTGGCATAGGTTTCTATGGCTGGATGCCCTTCCTAACGCCAAACACTCCAAGAGTGTAGTGGGTGCTTTTACGTGCCACCGGCACAAAGGGCAGTCAGGAGGTACTGGCAACGGCCACGCTCAAAATGGTGTATTTTACGTGCCACCTGCACAGGAGCCAGTCCAGCGGCACTGGCAATGATCTCACTCGAATGTCTTTACACGTGCCAGGAAGGCGACGCTGGGCACAGGTGCCATCACGATAACCTATATGAGTGATAAATATGACTTTACAAGAGATTATATTCAATGTTGCTTCATGCGACGTTACTTTAGGCAAACATTCTGTCTGCGCTTCTAATAGGAATGAATTTGTTTTTATAGGGTTATGAATGAGATTTGGCGTTCGCACCCGATGAAGATAAAGAATGGGGTAACACCTGCATTTTACAATCCGTTCATGTCATTCGCAGCACATTACCTTTTCACACGTAGCGAGAGGAGAATTTTCCCGAGGAATATTTCTATAATAGGTCTTCCATCATCTTAATGCCAACCATGTCAAATATGATTTTATCAGAATGAATATGTTTTATCTTGTTTCAGTCATTTGACTGTGGCCATGCTGGAACACCACCTTCAGGTGTGTCTTAGTCGAACTTATCAAACCCTAGAGCTTAGTTTCTGTTCTCTTCTTAGGACTGCTACTTACTCTACTACTAAGTTACAGGGATGTGTACACTCTACACTGGTTGTCAAGCAACGGCGGGGAACAAACACAAAAAGCACATACATATATGATGGGTTTCTTTCAGTTTCTGTCTACGAAACCCACTTGCAAGGCTTTTGCCAAACTGTTACTCAGAGTTTCACATAACCGTTCATCAGGCAGTTGTGGTAATACTGTATCTATATTATCACGACTGATGAATGGTCACATGAAACTGAGTAAGATTTTCCCAGCTTTAATAAAATAGTACTTTACTCTACCTTTTTCCATCTATGTGCTTGCTTGTGTGTATATATTATTCTTTAACAAGAATAGCGTTGACAGTAACTTTGAAGTTTTGGCCAGCTAAATCATCAGACTGTGGTACACTTGAGTGCATCATGGCTTTAAAGAGTCTGTCAAAATTTCTTAATGAAAAAATTCTCCAAGATGTTTGCTTACCAACCACATGGTTCCAGGTTCAGTCCCACAGCATAGCACCTTGGGCAAGTGTTTTCTCCTATAGCCTTGAGCCAATCAAAGCCTTGAGAGTGGGTTTCGTTGACGGAAACTGAAAGGAGCCTGTTGTATATATATAATTAATCCAAAAAAACAAAGAAAACAACAACGTGAGGACTGTGGTACATGCAAAGTATTAAAAGACACTCAGGGAAAGAAAGAAAGGGTGTTTTATGTTTTGAGCAAAGCTCTTCTTCAGAAACAGGAGAGAGAGGAAAGTCCAAGAGAAAAGGAAGATGGAAAGAAAAAAATTGCCAACAATCTCCATGTAGTTACATTCTGAAATGACCGCACGTGTGTGTGTGTGTGTGTGTGTCTTTGTACCTCCCCCCACCACTATTGCTTGACAACTGATGTTGGTGTATTTACATCCCCGTAACTTAGCAGTTGGGCAAAAAAGAGACTGATAGAAAAATCCCAGGGTTGATTTGTTCGACTAAAAACCCATTAAGGTGGTGCTCCAGTCAAATGATTGTAGTAACAAGAATCAAAGAGCACCTTGCCACCACAACCGAAGACAACAGATGTTAAATGATGATGATGAGAACTCACCCCAGAAAATGTCAACTTACCAACAGACGCTATGTAAGATTAGATTTGCAGCACAGCAACAGATGGCAACACGCAACTGCATGCACAGTAAGAATTACTAGCGACCGTCATGAAGGCAGTGGGTTGAGTGACATCACTGTGCAGGTTGTGAAATTGATCATGTGTGTATACTGTAGTCTGCGATTTTGTCATGCACAAGAACAGAGCCAATGTGAAAATTTGGGAAGTCTGCTACAGAGGCATCGAGCATGCTTTAGCAAGTTTACGGTGATGAGGCAATGGGTTGTCTGCGATGTTTTGAGTGGTATAGGCATCAAGAACTCATCCCCCAGGGCCAGACCATCAGTCGTGAGTTCTACTGTGACATTTTAAAGTGTTTATGAGGGGGGACATTCAGCAAAGGTGACCAGTTCTGTGGAGCACAAAAGTTGGATTGTGATGACGATGCACCCTGTCACCAAGCAGTTTCTTTTGCCAAAAACAACATGCTGTCACTTGCGCACCCACCCGATTCACCTGCAGCCTTCCATCTCTTCTCCAAGATGAAAAAGCAGCTCAAAGGTCACCGTTTTAATACTGTTGCTGCACACAGCGACAATTTCAAAGGCGATGATGTGAAAACTCAGGTAAATAAGTTATTTTCTATTAACCATAACCAGTCTGGGAACTTTTTTGATACCACCTGGTATTCAAAATGGAGACTATCACACTTCTAAGCAAATCTACTTCTTTGGATGCAAAAAAAACAACAACAAAAAAAATCCAACTTTTGAAGTACCACTCACAAGTACAGAGTCAGAAGCAGTTTTATCCTGAAGCTGGATTACAAAATAAAAATCAAGAAAATCCATTGCATATTTTGTTTTCTGAAATCTATTTTTCAAAATATTAAAAGAAAAAAAATTAATGCAATTGTCATTCAAGATTTTCGTTTATTTTTGTTAAATAAAAAAAAATTTCCTTTTTATTCAAAAGGTTATTTGTCAATATATATTTTATAAAGGTGTAATTGTCATGTGATTCAAGAGATTTTTCTGCTGAATTTAGAAAAACAGAAATATTATATAATTAGGATTCTCCATGAAGATTTTTCTATGTAGTCCA
Organism: Octopus bimaculoides; assembly: GCF_046866305.1. NCBI lineage: Eukaryota > Metazoa > Mollusca > Cephalopoda > Octopoda > Octopodidae > Octopus > Octopus bimaculoides. The sequence continues at coordinate 87,061 of NC_142954.1, forward strand.
GTTAATTATTGTATTTTCATAGGATTGTAATTTTGTAAGCATTAGTTAAATAAAATCACATTCAGACCCTTTTGCTTTTGACATTAAGTGATTTAAAAATATTTGTAGACTTTACTGGTGCTAGTATTGGCAAAATACTAGCATTGAACAGTTCAATAGTTTAACACACACCCCCTAATACACACACACACACACAAAACAAAATTGATGGCAGGTGTTCAGATCTTGACACACCATTAGTTTTGTATCCCCTAAATTCCAAGAGATGTCTTTTTTTTAGGTTTGTTATTTGTTGTATTTGCATTGATTGATAGATATCCGATTAATAAATTGATTTCTACCATAGGTGCAGGGCCTCAAATACATATATATATATATATATATATATATAAGAGTGTTGCAGTTTGCTTGAAGAATTGTAATGCTGAAGAAGGTAAAAAGGGAGAAAATGAAATGTCTCTGACAATGCAGAAAGTTTAAGAAAACCTTTATAGTTCAGGTGCAACCATCTTCAGAAGAACAGTTGAGAAAAGTCCAGTTCTACCGACACAACTAGACTTTTCTCAGACTGTTCTTTTCTTCTGAAAATGAGTCTTTGCGCTTGGAATACAAAGGTTTTATTAAACTTTCTGCATTGTCAGAAGCTTTCTATTTTCTCTTTACTTTCTTCTATATATACATTTTTATAAACAATCTTAGAAGCGCTGAGTGAGTTGGCATCTTGCAGAAAATAGCAGAAAGCTCAAACGTAGGATGGCTGTGAAAACAACTCAGAAGACTGGGTAAACGCCATTAGGAGACAGAAAAGCTGACTAGAGAGAATCGAGAGGTACAGGGTTTGGTAAGATCTGTCCCCACTTAAATGTGGATGTTCTGTTAGAACAAACTATATTACTTCAGACAAGCACGTTTAAGTGGGGACAGATGTTACATGTCAGTATCAATATTGCCTGTCACTAATAATGTACAGGGTTTAATCCTCTGTAGCTGCCTTCTATCAACCCATCTCCAAATGCTATTCACTCAATTTTCTTCTGGTTTCACAGCTATTCTGCATTCAAGATTTACTTTATTTTCTGTAAAAATTTTGTTTGCTTTTTTTTTTTTTTTTGGAAGAGGGAAAGCATAAATAGTTATATTCAACCTCAGTATATAACTGGTACTTTATTTCATCACCTCTGGAAACATGAAAAGATGAAAAGGGTGGAATTGGAATCAGAATCATAGCAAAAATACTGCAAGTCATTTTCTTCAACAGATGATCTCTCATTTCTTTCAATCAACTGCTCTAATTAATCTTGTTAATTAGTAATTTGTTTGCAAGAACCAGCACAAGACTAAACATTTTGGTTGCTTTTTATTTTTATAGTTTGTTTTTTTTCCTTTTACTTGGCCCATGTATCACAAGGGATACACAGGGCATATCTCCCTCAAGTCTAGTGGGATACACATTCCCAATGTTTTTTCAACCAAGTCACTTGGGACTTATGAAAGGAAAGCTTTATATTACTCAGAACATATGAAAATGCTTTGGATAGATTAAAGCTTGCAGGACTTCATCCACATTAACTCCCTTCCAATAGATTTCCATATTTTGTGAAAGATGACCAGCACACCTCTCCCTCTCATTTTCCCGGTTTTACTTCTTCCAGCAAAAATTTCGTAAACACACAATGTAAAATGTAAAAATTAATAAATGCTGTTAGGAATTTTTTTTGCAATGTGTGCCACCACCGTTTTTGCCAACTCACTGCTTCCTAATTATCATCATTAATGCTAACTAATTAGTATTTAACTCTTTAGCGTTCAAACCGGTCATATCTGGCCCAAATATTCTATCTGTTTTGTCACCAAACTGACAGATTAGGCCTCTCACAACTGAAATGGCATTCTAAAAGTAAACAAAGAGATCATCAAAATCTCAAAGCTATGAGATAATGCATGATTAATTGAAAACAATGTGAATAAATAAGCAATAGAGTTGACAGAATAATCCGAATGCAAAATGGTTAAAGAAACAAATGCACAAATGAAATCAATAAAGAACTAAAAATGATGGGAAAGAAACTTATCCAAGTTCAAATGCTTGAAACAGTTACCGGAAATGGTTAAGAAGACTGACCCCCTCGAGTTTATAAAATGGTCTTAATAGTCTGATACGCAACACTGCATTGACCAGACTATTGGATGTTGTTATACATCGCTGGTCACAATGCGCTTCCTTCCATTGTTGTGGCTTTTGAATGATGTCACTCTGCTGGTTCGGTGAACAGGCCTATATATTATTTTTTACTTGTTTCAGTCATTTGACTGAGGCCATGCTGGGGCACCACCTTGAAGGATTTTAGCAGAACAAATCAACCCCAGGACTTATCTTTTTACGCCTAGTACTTACTCTATCAGTCTCTTTTATTGAACCACTAAGTTATGAGGACGTAAACACAGACACACACATATATATGACAAGCTTCTTTCAGTTTCCCCTCAACTAAATCTACTCATAAGGTTTCAATTGGTCTGAGGCTATAGTAGAAGACACTAACTACCACACAGTAGGACTGAACCTGGAACCATGTGGTTGGGAAGCAAGCTTCTTACCACATAGCCATGCCTGCACCTATATATATATATATATATATATATATATATATATATATATATATATACATACATACATACATACATACATACACACGCATCACTGTATTAACCAGACTATTGGATGTTATTTTGGACACAAAAAGCTTGCTGCTTCCTTGCAGTGTTGTAGCCTTTGAACAATGCCATCATATCAGTTAGGGGGTCAGGCCAACCTTTCCCCTGAATGGAATGCCAGTCCTTTGCAGGGTTAGCCATTTACAGCTGGGTGAACTGGGGCAACATGAAGTCATTTGCTCAAGAACACAACTATGAAACCACAATATTGCTATCAGAGTGCAACACCCTAATCACTAGGTCACATGCCCCCCACCCCCACCCCACACACACACTCAGAGAGGATTGTTTATACAAACAGGAGAAATACAACTCTAAACATTAAGCGTAATGCCTATTAATATTATTAATTATAGCCAAGAAGAATCATCAGTGATGAAAAAGAGAGACTTGAGCAAATATAACTCACCAAGTAGTTTGATTGTTTGCACAGAACTGCCAGATCTTGGCGTCAATGATGTAAATTCATAATAGACCAAGGGCCGAGAGGAAGAGGAGCAAGAGACCCAGAAGCCAATTAATTCCAAACACTACATTCTTCAATAATGCAAAAGAATTCATTAGTAGTAGTCATAGCAACAACAGAAAATACCAGAACAAGAAAAAAAAAAAAACACAAACACACAAGCACTAAACAGTTTCAAAAACTTTTTCTTCATTCTGTATATTTTATTATTATTATTTTCTTTTTATTCCATTCTTTCAGATGGTGGTAGTGGTTTTCATCCACTTTTGCTGTTATTCCCAACTTTTATAAACTAACACCACTGAAACCCTTCCCCTCAAAATGACTGTTGCTTCGTTCATTCAAGAAATTGAATTTAATTAATTAACCCTTGCCTGCCCATCCTAATTTTCTTTTTATTCACCTACCCATCCCAAAACTTCAGGGGTTCTGTTAAAATGAACTCCCACCCCAAATTAAATAATAATGGTTTCAAATTTTGGCACAAGGCCAGCAAAGTTTGGGGAAAGGGATAAGTTGATTACGTCAACCCCAGTACTCAACTGGTACTTATTTTATTGACCCTGGAAGGATGAAGGTAAAGTCAACTCTGGCGGTATTTGAGCCCAGAACATAATGCCACTAAGCATTTTTGTTCTGCATGTTAACAATTCTGCCAACTCCACGCCTTAATAATAATAATAATAATAATAATCCTTTCCACTGAAGATACAAAGTCTGAAAATTGGAGGGAGGGGACTAGTTGATTACATCAACCCCAGTGTTTCACTGGTACTTAATTTATCAACCCTGAAAGGATGAAAGGTAAAGTCAACCTCAGCAGAATTTGAACTCAGAATGGAAGGACGAAATGCCACTTTGCATTTCTCTTAGCTCGCTAACAATTCTGCCAGTTCGCCACCTTAATAATAATAATAATAATTTCTAACTTGGCAATAGGTACAAGGTCAATAGATTTGTAAAGAAATGAAGGGAGTTGATTAAATTGCTCCCAGTGAGAGATGAAAGGCAAATCAATGCCAGCACCACCACCATGACCTCTCCACTGAATTTCAACCTAGATCATAAGAGATCTAAAGCAACTAGTATCAGGCCTTTATTGCTCTTGGCTAACCAATCCAATGTAAATTTAGTCAAGTACTGTTGATTGTTTTGTGTTTTTTAAATCAATCTCTCAGTAATTATTTTTAACAGAGGCCCAAAGGCCACCACAGATTGTCCTTACCATTAATAGTTGACTGATAACTTATGGTTCATCAATCTCATAAAGATAAAAGGCAGTCAACATTTGAATGTTGAACGTAATTAGGAAAAATTAAAAAAAGAGCAGAAAACAAGGCTAGATTTTGTCTGTTGCTTTAACAAGTTTGTCAACAACAGCCCAAATAATAACTATAACAACGATGATGATGATGGATTTAACTTTTGACACAAAGCCAGCAATTTCAGGGGAAACATTAAGCCGATTATATCAACCCCATGGCTCAACTAGTACTTTATTTTATCAACCCTGAAAGGATGAAAGGTAAAGTTGACCTCGGCAGAATTTGAACTCAGAATGTGAAGACAGGCAAAGCATTTTGCCTGGCATGCTAACAATTCTGCCAGCTTGCTGTCTCAATAATAATAATAATAATGATGATGATGTCTTTTCTACAATAGGCACAAGGGTTGGGATTTTGGGAGAGGGGGGGGGGCTAGTCAGTTACACAGACTCCAGTACATGACTGGTACTTATTTTCTATCAACCTTGAAAGGATGAAAAGACAAAGTGGACCATGGCAGAATCTGAAGTCAGAAGAAATAGAGCAAAGCAATTTCCCTGATGCACTACCGATTCTGCCAGTGTGCCACCCCAACCCTATGCCATTCAGATTATTCGGTCCAGTGTGAAACCCGTTTATTCACGTTGTTTTGAAGTGATTATGGATTATCTTGGAGCTTTGAGATTTGCTTATTTTTAGAAGGACATTGTAGGGTAGGTGAGAGAGGCTGTATCTGGCTGGTTTGAACATAAAACATGGAGAGTATTTTGGCTGGTTTAAGTACTAAAGGGTTCATAATAATAATAATAATAATACTTTCTTATATAGGCACAGGTCCAGAAATTTGAAGAAGGAGTTAGATTATATCAATTCCAGGACTGGACCTTGGTGGGATTTGTAATGAGGAATTAATGTGTCGCAATAAATACCACAAGGCATTTTGGCTGATGATCCGATTCTGCCAGATATTAATAATAAATGTATGCTTATCAACTAGCTTATAAACTATGTCTTTGATGAATTCTTTAAGAGTTTCTAACACTTTAGGCCACCAAACAGAGATCAGAAAGATCTGGCGGGGAACACACGGATGGACATATTCAATACATCCTTCTCCAATTCCACAGACCTCTGGCATGAGCTGAAATCAGACTCTAAAGAGATGGATAGAACTAAAAAAATTAGCGCAAGCCATTCTTGGTCAATGTTCTACAGTTTCTGCCAACTCCATTGCTTGTAAGAATAAATAAATAAATAAAAATAAACAACAATGGGAAATTCAACTCTGGCAGGAATTGAACTGTGACCAGAGAAGTATAAAAAAAAAAAAAAAAAAAAAAAAAGAAGAAAAAAACTATGAAACCACTTGGTATCGTATGCATTACTGTTTCAGCCCAAACATCACCATTATAAAAATTATCATAATAACAATAACAATCCTTTCTACTATAGGCACAAGGCCTGAAATTTGGGGAGAGGGGGATAGTCTATTACATCGACCCCAGTACTCAACTGGTACTTAGTTTATCAACCCCAAAAGAATAAACTCCGAACCTAAAGATGGACAAAATGTCACTATAGGCACATATTGTCTGGTGTGCTCATGATTCTGCCAGCTCACCACCTTAATAATAATAATAATAATAATTCTCTCTATTATAGGTACAAGGCCTGCAATAATTATGATAATAATCCTTTTGACTACAGACACTAAGCCTGAAGTTTTGGGAGAAAGAGTAAGTTGATTATCCATTGATTCCAGTGCACAACTGGTACTTAATTCCTTGACCTCATCACCACCAAAAAGATGAAAGGTCAACCGTGGCAGAATTTGAACTAATAAAAATAATAATCCTTTCTACTAAAGGCACAGGGCCTGAAATTTGAGGGAAGGGGACTAGTTGATTATATTGACCCCAATGGCAAAGTCAGCGTTGGTGGAATTTGAACTCAGAATGTAAGGATGGACAAAATACCGCAAAGCATTTCACCCGGTGTGCTAACAATTCTGCCAGCTTTCCACCTTAACTAATCATACCAGTAATAATCTTTATAATAACAGGTGCAAAGAACCGAAATTTGGTGGGGGGGGAATAGATGTGGGGCGTTACAGTTGATTAATTTAACACCAGTATTTACTTTAGAAGTTAGCGACTTTTGGTAGGAAGAAAAGTGAACTTGGCTTCAGTCGGATTTGAACTCAGAATGCAAAGAGATGTAACTGAAACATTCTGTTCCCTCTACCAATTTGGCCAACCCACCACCTTCATGATGATAATAATAATAATAATAATAATTGATTAATTATAATGTGTTGGTAGCCCCCATTGGTGGGGAATAGGGAGGGGTCAGAGAAGCAAGCAAGCCACAGCAGAGCAGCAGTTTCAGTCCAGTGAATGAATGATTGTTTGGTTGGTTGGTTGGTTGGTTGTTATTGTTGGTGGTGGTGGTGGTGGTGGTGGTGGTAGTGGTGGTAGAATTGGTGAGAGGGGAGGAATTGAAGAGCTGCAAACAACTCAACCAGCTCAGTGAACCACCATCACCATCATCATCATCATTTTCTTCTTCTTCTTCAGTGCAAATAGACAAATGGTTTAAGTGACTTTATATATACATATACAGTTCTCATTGGAGGACCAAACCAACCTGGATAGGACAAGAAAAGAAGAAATATTAAGATGTGAAGAGAGAGAGAGAGAGTATTAAGAGAAAGAGATAAAGGTAGGTAAGAGGGAGATAAGAAAAGGAGAGGGGGAGGAGTAGATGGAGGGAGGGAGAGGAGACAGAAAAGGAGAGAGGGAGAAGAAGAGAGGGATGGAAGGAAACAGAAAGGAAAGGAGAGAGAGGAAGAGAGAGAGCTAGGTAGGAGGAGAGAGAGAGAGAGAGAGTTAGGTCGGAGGAGAGAGAGAGTTAGGTCGGAGGGGAGAGGGAGAGAGAGAGAGAGAGAGAGAGAGAGAAAGAGAGAAGTAAAAAGATTGAGAAGCAATGTTTGAAACTAGTTAAGAGGGAAGTAGATAGAATGATAAAATGTGAAATTATGTCCACGGTTAATGATTTTCAGTCGGAATACATGTAAACAGTTGGACAGACAGAGACGCAGATCTCACCTGATGGGCCTCCATGGGAGTACATTTCCAGTTGTACAGGTAATATTGTAGATTGCCATCACCAATGCCAAACTTTAATTTCTCTAAGAATTCTCGGTTGTTCATCAGGTCCAAAGCATTGAAAACATCAAATCCCATCTGTAACAAACGACAAAAATTATATACACTGTGTATATACATATATATATATATATATATATATATAATTTGTATGTGTAAATGTGTGTGTGTGTGTGTGTACTATTTAAGGGGAAAACAATTGTTTCTAGTTTTTTTTTAATGTCGAGGGATCTATATCAAAGAGTAAAGAGCATACACATATTTCCATACAATTGTTTATTCTTTTTTCTTCTTCTCATTTGCATAAGATAAGGGTCATTGCATTTGACACCATCACTCCTTGGCAAAATACTTACATTTTTCGCTACAACAAGGGCGTCTTGCATAAGGTCGAGCCAGGGCGTCTGAGTGCTGACATTGTAGAAGGAATAAGCTGCTTTGAGGGTTTTGTGGACTGGATGATGCATCACGGTGGAGGGTAGAGTGTAGAAACTGACAAAGTCAGTAATTTTACCATCATTCTGGAAGAAGACAAGTTAAACAAGATAGTTAACAGTGTATTTATATTCTATATATTATACATATGTGGGAAATGGATGTTAAAATGATGATATATATATATATACATTTTTATATAAATAAGGATAAGGTCATTATTTAAAATACCAATCATATCAAGTGGCCAGCATAGGAATAAAAACCTTATAGGTAATAATTATTAGAATTATAATTAAGTATACCTAAGAGATACCACCATGCTAGAGATAGCAGTCAAAACTTGACTCTAAAACCACTTTCTCTATTCACACAGGCCTTTCAGATGGCTCATTGCCTTCCAGGGATGTTCTTCTGCTTTCGATGCCACTCAAAACATTGCACACAACTCACTGCCTCATCGTTGTAAGCTTGCCAAAGCATGCTCAATGTCTCTGCACTGTTTATTGCTCCTGAGCATCTGCCACATACAAAAACTATCTTCCTAGTTAGCCTTCCTTTGATATTGTTGCACCTCTTATGTGTCCATAGCTTGCACTGGGTACATCTTATAGAGTTTCTACCTACGCCTTTTCTACAGATCGAGCAGGCCTATCTACCGGAAGGGGTTTGTGTTTTGTCTACCTTCCTACTTATTAGGACTTTGGTTTTAGCTAGGTTGACTCTAGGGCCCTCCCATTCTAGTCCTTGCTTCCACACCTGAAACTTCTCTAGTTCTGATAGTGACTCAGCAATTAGCGCAGGGTCATCAGCATAGAGGAGCTCCCAGGGGCATCCTGTCTTGAATTCCTGTGTTATTGCCTGGAGGACTATGATAAATAGGAGGGGGCTGTACATATCTCGCAGAGCTCTCACTAACGATTCATCTGTCCCTAGTTTCCTCATTGACCACCAGATAAGGGATCTGGGGACCCTGTCAAAGGCTTTCTCCATGTCAATGAAAGCCAGGTACAGAGGTTTATCTTTGTCTAGGTATTTCTCCTGCAGCTGTCTTACCAGAAATATAGCATCAGTGGTGCTTTTCCCTGGCACGAACCAAAACTGCATTGCATCTAAACTGACTCTCTCCCTAATTAGTTGGGCTATGACCCTCTCCGTGACTTTCATTACCTGATCCAACAACTTGATACCTCTGTAATTATTTGTGATTGTTTATATTTAGAATGACATTGTAGGGTAGGTGTAAGAGGCTAAATCTGGCCAGTTTAACCCTTTAGCATTCAGATTACTCTGTCAAATGTAATGCTTATTTATCCACATTGTTTTGAATTAATCATGCATTATCCAGTAGCTTCAAGATTTCAATAATGTGATTGATTTTTAGAATGACACTGTAGGGTAGGTGTGAGAGGTCAGATCTGAACATAAAACACATAGAATATTTGGGTTGGATACAGCTGCTGGTTAAAATGTTAAAGTGTTAAACTTAACTCACCTCAACGACATAGCTGTCTACTATTCCAGGACGTGGCAGAAACCAGTGTCTGAACTCCTTTTCACTGAATATAGGTGCTAGGTCGAATTTATGGAGATACTGCAATTGATATAAGAAACAGAATGAACGGTTGGGCTATGTGTGTGTGTGTGTGTGTAGTGTGAGAAGTGAGAAGAGTTATTGTGGTGGGAGGGAATGAAAGAGAAAGAGTCAATGTCTTGTGCAGAAAGGGAGAGAGGGAATGAAGTAGAGAGACAGGAGAAAGGACGAGTGAGGAGTGAGAGAGTGAGGAAAATAGTGAGTGATGAGTGAGAAAGAGTGATGAGTGAGAAAGAGTGAGGAAAATAGAGAAAGAGTGATGAGTGAGAAAGAGTGAGGAAAATAGAGAGTGATGAGTGAGAAAAATAGAGGAGTGATGAGTGAGAAAGAGTGATGAGTGAGAAAGAGTGAGGAAAATAGAAGATGAGTGATGAGTGAGAAAAATAGAGAAACAGTGATGATTGAGAAAGAGGAAAATAGAGAAAGAGTGATGAGTGAGAAAGAGTGAGGAAAATATAGAAACAGTAATGAGTGAGGAGTGAGGAAAATAGAGAGAGTGATGAGTGAGAAAGAGTGAGGAAAATAGTGATGAGTGAGAAAGAGTAAGGAAAATAGAGAAAGAGTGAGGAAAATAGAGAGTGATGAGTGAATAAGAGTGATGAGTGAGAAAGAGTGATGAGTGAGAAAGAGTGATGAGTGAGAAAGAGTGATGAGTGAGAAAGAGTGATGAGTGAGAAAGAGTGAGGAAAATAGAGAAAGAGTGATGAGTGAGAAAGAGTGAGGAAAATATAGAAAGAGTGATGAGTGAGGAAAATAGAGAGAGTGATGAGTGAGAAAGAGTGAGGAAAATAGAGTGATGAGTGAGAAAGAGTGAGGAAAATAGAGAGAGTGATGAGTGAGAAAGAGTGAGGAAAATAGAGAAAGAGTGATGAGTGAGAAAGAAAGTTGAGTGAGAAAGAGTGAGGAAAATAGAGAAAGAGTGATGAGTGAGAAAGAGTGAGGAAAATAGAGAGTGATGAGTGAGAAAGAGTGAGGAAAATAGAGAGAGTGATGAGTGAGAAAGAGTGATGAGTGAGAAAGAGTGATGAGTGAGAAAGAGTGATGAGTGAGAAAGAGTGAGGAAAATAGAGAAAGAGTGATGAGTGAGAAAGAGTGAGGAAAATAGAGAGTGATGAGTGAGAAAGTGAGGAAAATAGAGAGAGTGATGAGTGAGAAAGAGTGAGGAAAATAGAGTGATGAGTGAGAAAGAGTGAGGAAAATAGAGAGTGATGAGTGAGAAAAATAGAGGAGTGATGAGTGAGAAAGAGTGAGGAAAATAGAAAATGAGTGATGAGTGAGAAAGAGTGATGAGTGAGAAAAATAGAGAAACTGATGATTGAGAAAGAGGAAAATAGAGAAAGAGTGATGAGTGAGAAAGAGTGAGGAAAATAGAGAAAGAGTGAGGAAAATAGAGAGTGATGAGTGAGAAAGAGTGAGGAAAATAGAGTGATGAGTGAGAGAGTGAGGAAAATAGAGAAAGAGTGATGAGTGAGAAAAATAGAGAAAGAGTGATGAGTGAGAAAGAGTGATGAGTGAGGAAGAGTGATGAGTGAGAAAGAGTGATGAGTGAGAAAGAGTGAGGAAAATAGAGAGTGATGAGTGAGGAAAATAGAGAAAGAGTGATGAGTGAGAAAGAGGAAAATAGAGAGTGATGAGTGAGAAAGAGTGAGGAAAATAGAGAGTGATGAGTGAGGAAAATAGAGAAAGAGTGATGAGTGAGAAAGAGGAAAATAGAGAGTGATGAGTGAGAAAGAGTGAGGAACAGCTTATTTTTGCCAGCTGCACAGACTGGAGTAGTGTGAAATAAAGCGTCATGCCCAAGGATACAAAGTTGTTGTCAGGAATTGAACTCATGACCTTACAATCCTGAGCCAAATAGCCACATGCTTTCAGAAAGAACGAGAAAGAGAGTTTGTGTGTAGAGGGAAGGAAGGAGAGGATGTTTGTGTTAAACCGGTGGTTTATACAATCCCTAATATTGTAAAAATACAATAGCTGGCTATGAGGGGTCACTTGAATAAAATAGGGACCACAGAGGTCCGTAGGTAGAAAGATGGTTGAAAAATCAGTGTTAACCAGTCGGATATTTTTTTTAAATTTTTTTTTTATAAAGATACTGTAACAGTAAGAGAGAAAATACTTTGGTCAATGGTGTGTACATGTCAAAGAGTACAGAAAGACAGAGTCAGAGATGTTAACAAACCTTCAATACAAGCTGATAGGCATTTTCCACATCCTCTACTCTTAAATCTCGGAAACCTTGAGTTTTAGTTTGCTGCAAAAGACAGAATACATTTGTTAATTCTTGGGTAGTTGTTTTTAAAGGAATTTTAAGGAATCACAATAGAGCATTTACTGAAAGGAGAGGAGGTCTCAATATGAAAAGTAGAAGCTAATTTATTACAAAATTAGTTTTGACCAAGAGCTTTGCTTATATTATTCAAGAAGACTGTATCAATAAAATCATGAACTCCGTTAAAGATAATCAGACACACACGGAGTGGAGGTGCATGGCTTAGGGGTTAAAGTGTTGGACTCATGATTGATGGATTGTAATTTCGATTCCTGGGCTGGGTGATTTCACATTGCTCCAATCTACTCATCATCTTCTTCATCATTATCATTTAATGTCCACGGGTCGGACGGTTTGAACGGAGCTGCACCAGACTCCAGTCTCATTTCAGCTGGTTAAAATGACTAACCTTATGACAGACAGGCATATTTTCCAGGGAGGAATATATAAACCAGAGAAACTAGGAGATTGGCCTTGTGCCCACCCTCATATAACTACATACACAGGTACACACACACACACACATCTACGAAAGACAGGTATGTATACAAATATACACACACACTGCAGATTTATAGGTGTATGCATGGCTATGTGGTTAAAAAATTTGCTTTGCAGTCACAGGGCTTGGAGTTCAATATCACTGTACAACACCATGGACAAGTACAGCATGGAAACTGAAAGTAGCGTGTGATATATCACGGTATATTAGGGTATCAACCAGACTATTGCTGGTCAAATGACCGAAACAAGAAAAAGAATAATTAAAAATCTTTCAAAGTTGTATAAAAAAAGTGTTAAAATATTTTGCATTTTGTAGAAGTATAACAAATCTATTGTTTATAAACTTTAACAATGGAATCTTATATGGACCCCCAAGGGTCATTTGGACCCTGGTTGAGAACCACTGATCTAAGCTTTCAGATTTTGCTATTTTTTACTCTTTCAAAAAGAGGGTTCCTTAAGCGAATTAGTATAGGAAATGCCACCCAAGAGAATGGACTCAAGTTGAGAGAGAAGCAGCAACGTTAGGGTTAACTTTCTAGACTCATCTACTCCCAATTAAGCATACAGCTCATACAATATTTCCAAATATAGCATTTAACAGGTTATCAAGAAGTTTGGTCGATCAAAACACTCACGTCAGGTAGTTTATAAAACTTTAGAGTCCTCTGCATTGTCATATTGCGTCCCAGGTGAGAGAATCGTACTTCAATGAGTTTCCGAGGATTTAAAGAACGATGCCAATACCTATACAAATAGAAAAGAACAACAACAATAATAATAATGGTTTTAAATTTTGGCATAAAGCCAGCAGGTTGGTGGGGAGGGAGGTAAGTTGATTGCATCAACCCCAGTGTTCAACTGGTACTTATTTTATCAACTCTAAAAGGATGAAAGACAAAGTCAACCATGGCAGAATTTGAACTCAGAATGTAAAGACAGACAAAATGCTGCTAACCATTCTGCCAGCTCATCACCTTAACAACATTGATAATAATAATAATAATAATAATAATAATAATAATAATAAATCTTTTTGCTAAAGGCACAAGGCCTGAAATTTCAAGGGAGGGGACTAGTCGATTATATGGCCCCTAGTGTTTCACTGGTATTTCATTTATCGCCCCAAAAGGATAATAATAAGGATGATTTAACATTTTGGCACAAAACCAGCAAATTCAAAGGAGGGGGTAAGTTGATTGCATCGATCCCAGTGCTCAACTGGTAATTATTTTATCAATCCCGAAAGGATGAGAGGCAAAGTCAACCTTGGCAGAATTTGAACTCAGGATGTAAAGACAGATGAAATGCTGCTAAACATTTTGCCCGGCATGCTAATGACTCTGCCAGCTCACTACCTTAACAACAACAACAACAATAATAATAATAAATAATTTCTCACTTTGGAACAAAACTACACATTAAGAGATGGATGAGTTCATGCTAAACAATTATATCAACTTTAAAATATCACAACTGCTTACTTTATTTTGTCTCTCTTGACAAATGAAAGGTAAAGTCAGAACACAAAAGAATGAAACTAAATACGAGAAGGTATTTTAGTTGGGCAACAATAATTATAGCAGTTAATTGATTCTAATAGATATTTATCATCAACTCTTTTGTTACCATATTTCTGTCAATATATGATACCTTTATTTCAATTAGTTGTTTTTTTGTTTTAATTATGAAAGATTTAATAAAATAACTTTCCCATTATTAAGCTGGGGTCTGGAACAAATAAGCATTAAGAAATTTTAAAACAGATAATCTTAAAATAAGGGAGTGATAAGTGCTAGTGACTAAGAATTAGGGAGGCAAAGGCTTGACTGGAGAAATGGAGAGAGGGAGAGAGAGAGAGAGAGAATGGAACAGGCTTTGTACATGGCCCAGGATATTGTAGAAAATACTTGCCCAAGGTCCTACACAATGGGATGAAACCCTGTCTTAATCTCACCACCCTGTATGTATTGGCCATCCAATATTGTTTTTAGCCAGTGTATCTAGGACTACAATGTTCAATGTTGTGTGAGAAAAAAGACAAGAAAGGTAAAGGGCTTACCTGCTACAAGCTATGGGTTTGGGTAAAACAACACCAGCAGTGTAAACAGCCTGGAACAAATCACGTTGATGGACTCGTCTCGTTATCTCCCGAATTAAAACAGGAGCCACCCGTTTTGATCTAAGTTTCTTATGTACACACAAAAAATTGATTTCTACCATATCTTTAAATCTGAAACAAAGTATAATAATAATAATAATAATAATAATAATAATCATCGTTTAACGTCCGTTTCCCATGCTGGCATGGGTTGGACGGTTCAACTGGGGTCTGGGAAGCCAGGAGGCTGCACCAGGCCCCTGTCTGATCTGGCAGAGTTTCTACAGCTGGATGCCCTTCCTAACGCCAACCACTCCATGAGTGTACTAGGTGCTTTTTACATGCCACCAGCACAGGGGCCAGAGGAGGCTGGCAACAGCCACGATCGGTTGGTGCTTTTTACATGCCACCAATACGGAAGTCAGTCAAGGTGGCGCTGGCATTGGCCACGTTCAGACGGTGCTTTTTATGTGCCACCGGCATGGGTATCACAACTACAATTTCCATTTGATTTTCATGTTGATGTTGATGTACTTGACTCAATAGGTCTCCTCAAGTACAGCAGGTCACCCTACAATCCAAGGTACTTTTGAATGGGCTGGGGCTGGTTATGCAAAACTGGTGTAGGACACAGCCGTGAACTCACTTTATTTGCTGGGTCAATAATAATAATCCTTTCTACTATAGGCACAAGGCCTGAAATTTTGGGGGAGGGAGCTAGTTGATTGCATCGGTCCCAGTGTTTCACTGGTGCTTGATTGACTTCGAAAGGATGAAAGGCAAAGTCAACCTTGGTGGAATTTGAACTCAGTGTGTTTAGGTGCATTGCTTAATCGTTAAGGTGTTGAAGTCATGATTATAAGATTGTGGTTTCAATTCCTGGAGCAGGCAATATGCTGCATTGTTGAGCAAAACGTTTCATTTCACGTTGCCTCAGTCCACTCAGCTGGTAAAAATGAGTCATCCTGCAATGGACTGGCATCCCATCCAGGGGGAAAATATAAACAGCATAGCAACCAGAAAAACAGCCCTATAAGTTGATACGACTCAGAAGGAACATTATTATATCATTTTCTACACTAAAGTAAGACCCAGAAAAGAAAACAGCCACTGCAGCCAATACAAGAATGCAGAACCCCAGCAGTAGTCAGACCCCCCCCCCCCCCCAGACACTTACTTTTTATATACTTTAATGTGCGCAGGCACGGCACTGATAAATCCTACTAGTTTAGCATTCTTCGTTACTCGTACACCACAATGCCAATCCTTTACCCAACCAGGAGGTTGTAATGCCCTGTAGAAAGAAGACAAAACAAACATATAGCAAACAAAGAAACAAAAGTAACAACATACAGACGGACGTCAGCTTGAAACCAGGCCAAATATTTTGCCTGTTTTATGTTGAAACCAGCCAATTCTGGCCTCTCACACCTATCCTTACATTGTCATTTCTGAGATAATCCAGGATCAATTCAAAACAATGGGAATAAATTAAGCAGTATTACATTGGACAGAATAATCTGAATGCTAAACAGTCAATTTACATTTCTTATGGCATTAGTTACCTTGTCCGTGTTTACTCATTATTGCTGAAGCATGGAATAAATTGCCCGCATCAATTGCTGAAATTCACCAATTGTACACTTGATGCCCCCCACCCCCACCCCCTGTTTTTCTTTTTCTTTTTGTTTTTTAATAACTTATTCACTGCTCACTTCCTAAATGAAAGATATGAAAAAAAAAAAAAGAGAGACACACACAGTGGACACTTTTGTGTTGTGAAGCTGTGGCTTAGAGAACGCCAACAACACAGGCCACAGAGTAGTCAGCAGTGTTGTTAACAACAGGATAATGAGTGGCCAACACAACTGAAGACACAGATCATACAGTGACCAGCAGGATTGAAAACAACTGGCCAGGTTATGTAGTGATGACCCTTGAACAGGCCTTTTATGTTCAAAATGGTATTTGTTCCCCTAAAAAATGTTTAAAACAATCAGATAAAAATAGCACAAGCTGTGTATGTGTATACCTGTGAAAGAGAGAGTGTGTGTGTGTGTGTGTGTGGGTACATATATATATAAGAGCAAGGCACACACAAGAAATTTTTAAAATTTATCAACTGACCATTGAAGAAATTCAGGAGAATAATCAAATCTGAACATATTATCATCATCTTCAACATAATTCTCACTTAAAAGGATGTACAGCTCTTTCAACTACAAAAAGAAATAATAATAATAATAATAATGATAATAATAATGATGATAATAATAATAATACATGAAGAAAAAAAATGCTTTCTAATTGATGTATCAATACCAGCAGATGACAACGTTTCTCTAAAAGAAATGGAAAAACTTTCAAAATACAAAGACCTGGAAATAGAGATAACTCGAATGTGGAATCTAAAAACAGAAACAATTCCTATCATAGTAGGTGCCTTAGGTATAATAAAAAAATATTCAGACAAATACATAACAAAAATAGCAGGACTTACAAATATATATAACATACAGAAAATTGCACTACTGGGTACTGCACACATTCTACGTAAAACACTTTCAATACAGTAAACATAAGAGCACCACAGCAAACCACAGCACGTACCCAAGGCACACAGAGCTGCGCTCGGTAGTGAAGTGAAAGCACGTTATAAAAATAAAACTACTGAATAATAATAATAATAATCGTTTCTACTATAGGCACAGGGCCTAGAATTGGGGGGAGGGGCATAGTTGATCACATTGAACCCCAGTACTTGACTGGTACTTAATTTATCAACTAAGAAAAGATGAGACAAAGAGAGACAGAATGAAAGAGATGTAGATAGAGCGAAAGAAAGACATACAGAATGACAGATACCAGCTGCCTCTTTCATTCTATATAAGTAAACACACAAGGAAGGAGATGGAAAAACAGAGAATTAATGAAGCAGATATAATTGAAAGAGCCAAATAAAAAGGTGAATGGTGAGGAAAGGGGCTCTACTTACTATATCTGGTTTGTTGATATCTAACGTATCCCAATGAAAGCCATCTGGTAGAGAGTAAGATTCTTGACGAATGTCATCAGGGAGCTTGTCAGTTTCAATACATTCATTAACATTTTCATCTATTTTCTCCGCTGGAAATTTAAAACAAACATCAACATGTCTATAGTTTTGTTATTTTGTTTGTTGACATTATTGTTTTACACCTCTGGGCCAGATATTCCAGCCAAAATCACCCTGTCTTGTTATTCAGATATATAATGTTATTGAGAACTGTATAATCCAATGTCTTCTTTTTAAAGACTGCAAGTGTGTGTGTGTGTGTGTGTGTGTGTGCATTCAAGGACCAAGTCAGTCAGCTACAACCTCCCCTTTATCATCAACCTCTCTAAACTATAGTCACAGGACTAGTTCAGCATAAGACTGCAACCTAACACAACACTCATCAATTTTATAGTGCAGCCACTACTTGCAATTAGATGACTTGCTAGAAACAGCTACTGAACTTCCCTTAAACCCTGCCTTACTGTTATAAAATAAGCACATAGCTGAATGTGATAGCATTTACAATGTCGGAAAGAATAACAGGACAGTTAAAACTGAAATATCTTAGATCACAGGTATTATTCAGTTACTGATGGCCAGGGGCTAAACAACAACACAACAAATTTTCTAAATAAAAAAAAAAAAAAAAAACTTACAGAGTTTAGGAACAGGCTGTGTCTCCCAAAACTGGTATTTCTTTTTGTTTGCTTCTTCTAAACTTTTTGGAGCACCTTGTGGCATAGAGAGTAACTCCATGGCCCACTGAATCTTCTGAAGACCAGCTACAATAGATTGATGCTGAAGACAAAAATAACAACAATAATAAAAATAAAGGGGAAAAAAAGAAAGACACCAACACCAAGAAGTTAATTAATAGGATGATAATTTTCCTGTTAACAAAGCAGTGTTTAAGGCATAAGCAAAATTTAGGTTAGTTAAAATATGTTTGTGACATATTTTAAGTGCTAAAAGGCAAATACACTGCAGTTACCATCTCTGGCTAATCGTTGAGAGGACGTTGGTGTTGCCTTGGTGGAAGTTTGCGCTCTCTGAGTGCTCCTGTTATTATTATAATTTTCTGGACAATGTACAGAACACACTGAGAAGTGGAACATTGACAAATTGGTCCGGATAAGCTGGAAAGACAAGGGCAACAAATGCTACAGTACTAGACAAGCTGAAAAGCCAAAGACAACTCTTGCTGAGAATCAAACCCACAAAGCTATGATATTTCAGATATACAATGCCTCAGAAATCATTGCCTGAGACCACCCCAACAGGAAGTGTGTCAAGAAGAGAGCAAAAGACATCAGAGGATGAACTGGAAGCAAGAGGAGCCCAACTGATTGTCTGCAGAAATAAAGAGGGAACTGGAGAGTCGTGGCAAGCTGACCACCGGACACACCCAGCCACAGAAAACCATGCCACCAGACTGGAACTTGGTGCAGCTCTCTAGCTTACTAGTTTCAGTCAAACTGTCTAACCCATACCAGCATGGAAAGCAGATGATAAATGATGATAATGATGATGTGATTTGAAGGAGATTTGGCTGCTATTTCTAGCAAAGCTAGCAACCATGTAGAGCAGTGACCATAGAAGATTTTGTTAAAATTATCTGCAATAAATTGGTTATACTTCTACAATTCACAATTTTTTTTTAAATACAATTCCTAATATTTAGTCATTAAAATATGATTCTTTAAACATGAAATGTTTAGGAGGATTCATCTTAGTAAAATAAGAATGAAAGGTGAAAAATAGTTGAGAAAGAGCAAAGTAGAGTATTCCTTGTTGGCTGATTGGAGTTGGTAGTGTTTCGTGCCAAGTCAGTACAAACAACAGATCTATGATAAAAGACATTAGAGTCATAGCCATACAGTTTACTTTGTATTGAAGATTAAATTACCCATGATTTTTTAGGGTTTTTTTTTTTTTAAAGATAGTAAGATGTGATTTAAGGGAGATAGGCTGCAATTTCAAGCAGGTTGTACATCCATATAGAGGCTTGTTGGCTAAAGCTAGCATAGTTGTGTCCCTTTAAACACCACCACACTCCTGATAACCACAAAGCTTTCAGAGCCAGACAGACTTATAAACATACACTTGAAATACTTGGGACTAGGCAGAACAACTATTCACCAAATTCTATATAACTACTGAAAACGAGTGGCTTAGTGGTTAGGGTATTCAGCTCACAATTGGAAAATCACAAGTTTGATTCCTGGCAGCACACTGTGCTCTTGAGCATGTCAGTTTATTTCATGCTGCTCCAGTCCACTAAGATAGCAAAAATTAGCAGTACCTGTGTTTCAAAGGGGCCAGTAACGTCACATTGTGTCGTGCTGAATCTCCCTAAGAACTACATTAAGGTACACGTGTCTGTGGAATGCTCAGCCACTTGCACATTAATTTCACAAGCAGGCTGTTCTATTGATCAGATCAGCTGGGACCCTCATCGTTGCAATCAACAGAATACCATATATATATATATATATATATGTGTGTGTGTGTGTGTGTGTGTGTGTGTGTGTGTGTGTGTGTGTAAAGGTATGATCCAAGGATCAAAGTGTAGGAAGTCAGTAAGCTTCGAGCAGTCCATGGAAGGTATAAAAAAACAACTATCAGAAACAATAGGGGTTTATTGACGTAGAAGGTTGGAAATTTTCCCCCATATCAAAGTTCAATAAACTGTAAAAAGTTATTTTGATAGTTCACAGTTAGCAGCTGGGGTAGCTGTGTATGCAAATAAAAATTCAAAATTCTGGATTTTGTCTACTCCATTCCCTAACTGTGGATATATATATATATATATATATATATATATATATATATATGTATAAGAGGGGTGACCACTAAGTGGACATCCATTTTGCTAGAAGACCACCTATGGTCTGAACACTAAGCAAAGATTGTTCTCAAGAAAATTCAAATGAAAAGATACAAAATACAAAGATCTTTATATTTTGTATCTTCAACCCTCTTATATATATGTAATATAATTTTTCTGAATCTTCAGATTTTTCAATTTGCTAGGCCACTGGTTTTAAATTGATATTAATCGAATTAATATTCAATTTTTCACCCCTATTATTTAATATATATATATATATATATATATATATATATATATATATATATATATATATATATATAATTTGGGATATATCAAGTCATTATGAATGAAATGTCCGATTTTCTCATACACAGTTGTTAACTCTAATGTTTTGTGCTGCCAATTCTTTGTTTTACAACATTGAAGAGCTACATCATCACTTTTCAAAATGCAGTTCCTGGTGTCTGATTACATTGTGAGTTTTGTCTTGTAAATCGATTTTTGTGAACCCATAGAGAGATCAAAAATTTGTGTTCTTTATGAATGAGTTCTGTCGTGGAACCAATGCATCCCAGACACCTCGAAACATCAGTGAAGGGTTTGGGGAAAATGTGGCGGATGAGTGCACTGTAGGTTGATGGTTTGAGAAGATCTGGTTTGGTGATTTTACTCTTGAAAATCAGCCCCATGGTAGAGCTGGACCAAGGTGGATAATGATGAGCTGGAAACTTGTGGAAGCAGATACATCTCAAACTATGCAAGGTTTGAGGTTTCGATTCCAACTGTATTGGACCATCTAAAACAAATCAGCACGGTAAAGAAGCTGGACGAGCAGGTACCACACAAACTGAACGAGCATCAAATGACAAGTCGTCTTGAAACTTGCTGTTCTTTGCTGTCTCGGCATAAAAGCGAACCACTTTTGCATTGTATTGTTACATCGATTCATTCAAGTCAACATTTAGTTTCCTCACATCACTCACAACCATTTGTGTTATATCTGTCACCAAGGTCCAGTTTACCTAAAATACCTACCCTGTTAAGTATCACAGGGTGATACAGTTCACTAGAGTAACTAGCAGCAGCAATGAAAAGGTGATGGATGTCTTGTTGGATTACAACTGCAGTTCTTATTTTAATTTTTCCGATAAGCACCTGTATCTGTGCAGGTATGGTTCTACAATTAAGACGTTCACATCCTCACCATATAGTTTGGGGTTCAGTCCCACTGTATGGCACCTTAGCGAAAGGTCTTCTAATACAGCACTGGCCTAACCAAAGCCTTGAGTGGATTTGGTAGATGGAAACTGAAAGAAGCCTGTCATGTACATGTATGCGTGTGTGTGTTTCTCATTTTTATGACATCGCTTGCTAGTTATAAATGAATGTCACTACCACACAAATGGTGATGTCCATATGCAGTCTTCTGTGAAATCATGTCCAGCCATTGTGCTGCTCATGTAGGAAGGACTTGAGAAAATGTTACCTTTCTTGAGAATGGGTGAGGGTTGGCAAAATGAAAGTCAAGGAGCTCTAGAAAATCTGCATCAACAGATTTCATTTGAATCATACAAGCATGGAAAAGTGGACATTAAATGATGACAGGCTTATGGATGAGCCTGTGGTATAAGCGACCTCCAGCGTTCTCAGCCGCCAGACCATATCCCTGCTCACAGCTATCGAGGTAGGGATGGGGAGATGGCTATCTGCAAGTACAGGAGCTGTGAGTCAGAGTGGCTGTTGCAGGGCATCTCCCACACCATCCGCAAGAGCAATGCCTTTTGTCTGTTGGGCCCATGAGGCAGTCTGAGTTCCAGGAAGTCAGGAGAATATAATATGAGGTGGGAGCGCGAGAGAGAGAGAGAGAGAGAGAGAGAGAGAAGGGGGCAGAGAAATAAGTGAGGTGGGGTAATAACAGTAATATATAATGAGGTATTTGAGAGAAAGAGAGAGAGAGAGAGTGAGCAAGAAAGAGAGAGTAATTTAGTAATGTATAATGTGGTAGCAGAGAATGATGATGAGGATGAGAAAAGAGGAGGATGAGGATGAGCAAATCTGTTATAATAGTATGAATTAATTAGGAAATTGCTAATAATATGTTAATTACATTGATTTGTCATGTAATAATTTAGACAGGAGAACCCTTCTTCCTTTCAATAGTAGAGAAATTAGGGCTTAAAACCAGTGAAACAGAGACTCGTGATTAACAGATGATTAAGTTAGACTAAAGATGGAAGGTGCACAAAATTGGTCCATTAGCACAATGGACAACAAGCAGAGCTAAACTGACCCTTTCAGTAGTAACCCCAGACAAATCTGTGTGGTCAAGAAGTTTGTTTCACAACTGCATGGTTCAGGGTCAAACCCACTGTAAAGCAGCCTAGGTAGATGTTTACTATATTAGCTTTGGTATTTGGAAACTAAGCGGAAGCCAGCTGGAAGGATCATCCCACTTCTTGTGGGGTAGAAAGCCTGCCTGGTCGAGCACCAGCACCTGGCCTTTAGGTGCCTTAAAGGAGTCCACTTTGTTGTAAGTATTTGGACCAGGTCACTGGTCTGAGCACAACTTCCTCCCATCAGTTTTCAGGGTCTTGTAAAAGGGGTCACAGATACGTCCTTGTCTTGTTAAAATATTTAAAGTGTTCAAAAGAAGTTAAATGAAGTCTAACTGCAATAAACAACATTGAAAGATCTGTGGAAACAAAAGTTATAGTTTTATTACATAAAAACCATTTACTTGTGTTCCAGAAACTAGCTCAACTTAGGAGCCAATAAGGACGCTTCTAGGTCATTGTTCAACTTGCTAGACACAGCAGCAAAAGCTCCCTCAAATCACGCTCTAAAGTCTTAAAAACGGAGTGATACATTGAATAATGTAGTCAAGATAAAAAAAGGAACGTTCATCGTTGACGTGTCTTTGATGTTAGCTTTGCTCGTTCAGACTTGACCTGGGGATAAACAACAACAAATAAATATAAAAGTTTCTGATTTCAATAGAAGCCCCTTTCCAAATTCTTCAAGTTTTAGAAATTTTAACAATAATAATAATGGTTTCAGATTTCGGTACAAGGATGGCAAATTCAGACGAGGGAGTAAGCTGATTACATGGACCTCAGTAATCAACTGGTACTTATTTTATTGACCCCTGAAAGGATAAACAGCAAAGTCAACCTTGGCAGAATTTGAACTTATAACATAAAGACGGGCGAAATGCCACAAAGCACTTTGCTCAGTGTACTAATGATTCTGCCAGCTTGTCGCTTTTTTTATAACATGATATATTAGATTGGAGCCTGGTGTTGCCATCCGGTTTCACCAGTCCTCAGTCAAATCATCCAACCCATGCTAGCATGGAAAGCGGACGTTAAACGATGATGATGATGATGATGATGATGATATATATATGATCCTGGTTTCAAATTTTCTGCCACATGTCAGATGGAATAAGTGTCCCAAAGATACGGTATGTGGCTGTGACATATGAATGTCTGTTTTTCCCAGGCTAGCAAGAGTCAAACAAGACTTACTGAGATTTTTTGATTTTTATGCATGGATGCTTCACTTTGGTGAAACTGAGTTCTAGAAGCACTGAGAGTTCCGCCCACATGTAACAACAATAAAACTTTTCCCAAACCCTATCCCAAAAAACCAAACTGCATCTCTCCTCTTCCTCTTTCCATGCACTATGCTTATGTTTATTTCTTGCTCCCCAGTCCTGTCCTCATTGCCCTGCTCACTGTATCATTGCTATCTTGTTGTCCCCCACACCCTCTATATGCCTAGGTTTTACCAGTCAGTGCATACCCCCCCCCCACTCCTTGCAGTCATGTGAAGTCTCTACTCCCTACTCTGGGAATCAAATTCACTACCTCATGATTGTGAGCCCGATGCTCTAACCACTGAACTATGTGCCTTCATATATATATATATATATATATATATATATAGGGTAAAGTGTAAAGACCCCCTTCAGTCATGAATGACCCTGGGATTGCACCTAGAAAGTTACCCTCTGAGGCACAAGTCCGAGCAAGGTTGTTTATGGAAGACCAGTAGTCGCTCATGCATACCAGCCTCCCCTCTCCATGCCACAGATATTATCCAAGGGAAAGGCAAAGGGACCGATACAGCTTGGCACCAGTGACATTGCAGCTCATTTCTACAGCTGAGTGAATGGGAGACGATTTGAAATAAAGTGTCTTGCTCAAGAACACAACACACAGCCTAGTCTGAGAATCAAACTCGCTACCTCATGATTGTGGGCCCGACATTTTAACCACTGAGCCATGCAGCTATGCTACATGCTTGTCCACAATGTGCACTGCTGGAGAACAGGGGAACAAGATGGTCACAGAGTAGCATATTTGTTGGATTCGTGCAGAGCAGGATCTAAACAACAACAACAACAACAACCTACCTTGGAATTCTCTGGTTGACCATCTTTTGTAACAGCTTTGTCATCCTTGTCAAGAGGGGCTTGATTTTTGGACTCTGTTCCTTCCGAATCAGCTTCAATTCCTGATTGTGATTGATCACTTTTGCCCTCAATCCGTGGAATTCTATGTTCTTTCTCATCAGCAAACACCTGGCTATCAGAATCTCCGCTGGATCTTTCAATGTCCTTTTGCTTACGTTTCTTCTTCTTGCTCTTTTTACGAGCTGCTGCTTCAGCACTGTAATGACAAACAAAAGTAAAAATTTAAATCTAGACACAAGGGATGTTAGATCAAAATATTGTTAATCAAGGGGGAAGGGTATGCTCTCGACTCTTTATGAGGCCTCTAAGATTGAACCCTCAGTGTCCTCAAGCCTGACTTCCCAACATCCATAATAATAACAATAACAATAATAATGGTTTCAGATTTTGGCACAAGGCCAACAATTTCGGGAGCTGGGGTAAGCCAATTACATCAGCCTCAGTGCTCAACTGGTACTTATTTTAGCAGAAAGGCAAAGTCAACCTCAGCAGAATCTGAACAGAATCCATAAAGACAGATGAGGCACTGCTAACTATTCTGACAGCTTGGTGCTCTATGATGATGATGATGATGATGATGATCTGAGAAGTGGTGAAGGAAAGCTCAATCACCTGCTATTTATGGAGGATTTGAAGTTGTTCACAAAATCCAAGGCAGAATTAAACAGATTTGTCCATTCTGCATGAAAACCTCCAAACGAAAGACCTTGCATAAATACTTGTAGCAGAATGGACTCTGCAACAGGATCTCAAGTAACAGGTGATGGTGTTAAACGAATGGAGTGATTAAGTCTGCCACCTAAGAAGGCCATGGTAGGATTTGAACTTAGAACACAATGGTATCAGAACAAATGCAATAAGGCATTTCATCTGATGCTCCAAAAACTTTCAGCCAATTCACAAATTGGTCGCATTCTTCCTTCAAATCCTGCCAAGATCCAGAACTGGGTGAGCTCAGTAACATTTATGGCATCAACACAATAGAAACTGCATAATTTCTAACATAGACACAAGGCCAGAAACTTGTGGTTATGGGATTGCTCCCATTGTACAATCCCTACAGCATGTACCAATTTTCAGCCTTGGCACAGGTCAGCCCAAGGCTGACCTGTATCTTGTCAGTAAAATTTAGCAATTTCTGTTGTGTTGCTGCCATCCATGTATTTGTGTATGTATTACTAATGTATACTGGAAATGGATATATGCACCAATGAACCCAATAACTGGCCCAGTGGAAATCTGTTAAAATTGCAAACCATGACTTGTTTCCAAATGAGGTAATAAAGTCTCAGTCTATTGAACAAGTAGCCGGGACATGTTTGCATGGAGAGCAGGAAACAAATAACTGTACATTTTACATGGGTTTTAAGTAGGTGGAATGATACGACAAAGAGAAATAAATGAGGTGGTGACAAGGTACCAGGACATGTTCTCAAGGTGTCATATAGAAGGTGAAGAGATGAGCAGGGCGATGAGAGAATCAGCAATGGAGGGGAAAATGGGAGTGATTGGAGGTGAGTGCTGTGAATGAATAAACAGGGATAAGAGTAATCAGTGGTAAATAGGAGTTGGAAGCCGTGAAATAATGCATGATTAATTTAAAATGGTGTGAATACATAAGCCTTACATTTGACAGAAAAATCTGAATGCTACCAGGTTAAACATGGATGTTCTGTTAGAACAAACTATATTGAACAAGACACCATGTGAGGAAGTATAGTTTGCTCTAACAGAACATCCACGTTCATCAAAGTGGGCATAAATATTACCTCTTGGTATTCATACTACTTCTGTAGCTGGTGTATATTTTTTTAACGAGCTTACATATACACACACAGAAATACACATATTTTTGAGGGTGTGGTTTATGGCCATCTGCTCATCTTTGTGCAACCCTTTTATTTGTATCTTCTGACACAGGAATACTGTTATGTCTTCAAAATTTTGAATACACATGGACTATTATACATTATACACCCCAACACATACAGTTAGATTTTGGTTATTCTTGAGAGAACAAAACCAGTCTTATGGAAAAGTGCCAATGAAGAACCTAAGCAAAGTATAGCATAAATCATACTAAAAACTGCTGATTACTTTACATATATATATATATATATATATATATATATATATATATATATATATATATATGTATATATATATATATATATATTTCTGGAACTTAAGCAAGATTTATAAGACCATATATGTTTATGCTAATATAAAAATACAATTTAAAACAATGGGCCACTTACTTGCCTGTGAAATTATAATACACCATCTTCTAGGAAGAAAACAATTCTAACAAAAGACAATAATGTAGTAAAGCATCCACAAGATATAACAGAAATAGGAGTCCTTTTTGCTTAGAGTCCTGTCTGGTTTATGAGAGCACTGACTAATGAAGAATAGATTAGCAGATTAGCAGAGTAATTAACAGAAAACAAAAAGTCACACCACATTAAATTACTATTGCTGCCACAGTGGTCGTAGTCTGGACATTATTTCTGGCACCACCCTCCAAGCTGTCTTTTACAGAAACTAAGTGCAGAACTTAGCAAGGACCTATCACACTCAACACAATGGTAGTCTACTAAAGTGCTTTTGTTAGACTTGGTCAGTTGGGACAGGCTGTGGTGGAGGTGTGTGTGTGTGTGTGTGTGTGTGTGTGTGTGTGTGTGTGTGTGTACCATGTGACAATGGTTAGAGAGCAATTGTCAACAACAAAGACAAAAACGCAACAGAGGATAATTTTACCGAAAGGTACAATTAAACTAGCCAGCTAGCTAAAAAGTCAGCTTAGCTAAATAATAATAATGCATTAGAGACATGAACAGTAACCCAGCTATCTCGGTACAATGGACTAATTGTAGTACAACAGTGGGGGAGGAGAAATGGCAGGGTAGACAGAGATATGAACAGAAAGAGAGGAACAGAGAGAGAATCTAAATGAATTTTTATGAATCAGTGAAGAAATGAAAAAATTAATAAATCCCTAAAAGAGTTTTTGCTTTTTTTTTTTATAATATTTTTTCTCAATTTCAACAATTTTTATTCCAATGATAGAACTTTCTTGTTAAAAGTAGAGAAAAAGAAAAAAGTAGTTAACTAACCCTGATTATGTGTTAAATAATTAAACAAAGTATTCCACTGTGACCTTCCATTTGCATAAGGTCACAAATGGAATGACCTTGAAGGGAGAATCACCTAAGTCCTCAAGTAGGGATAAACAGTTCAACAAGATCCATTGGGTCCAAAAACAGCTTTCTGTTCCAGTGTCCCCTTTAGCATGGTTTCTTCAACTTGATCCTCAACCATTTTACAGCATCCACTGGATGCAGCAGATATTTCGATTTGATTTCCTGATGAAATGGTTCTATCCACAAAATTGAAACTAATTATGTATTTTTTATATATTAAGCAGTCATATTAACGATAGTGCTTCACCATGAAAATAGCTGTAGAATCTATAATGAAATTCTAAAACATCAGTGAAATCTTTGCTTTTTTTATTATTCTGTTATGTTGCTCTGGACATTCATACATGGACATATTTAATCATCATCCACATTTAATGTCCATGTTCCATGCTGGCATGGGTTGGAGAGTTTTACAGGAACTGAATGCCCCTAAGACAGCATTGTGCTCCAATGTCTGCTTTGGCATTGTTTCTACAGCTGAATGCTCTTCCTAATGCCAACCACTTAACAGCCTGTACAGGGTGCTTTTTTCAGGTCACCAGCAGTAGTAAGGTTGCCATGCAACTTGCAAGACTTAAATTGTTGCATCGTTGTTTCAATGTCCACTTTTCTATGTATGCAGGAGTCGGACAACCAGAAATAAGTATATGAATGGTGATGGCTGAGCAGGTAGAGCACTGAACAAAATACCTTGTGAATATACATTTGTTATTGTCAGTAATATCAAGTAATGTTACATCTTTCACTTGCTTATATACGTATGTATATATGATGGGCTTCTTTCAGTTTCCATCTACCAAATCCAATCACAAGGCTTTGGTTGGCCCAAGGCTATAGTAGAAGACACTTGCCCAAGGTGCTATGCAGTGGAACTGAACCCAGGACCATGTGGTTAGGAAGTAAGCTTCTTAGCCACTCCTGCACCTCCTGATAACTATAATTATCATTTAATGCCCTTTTTTCCAAGCCAGCATGGGTTGGACAGTTCGATAAGAACAGAGGGGTCAGAGGGGTCAGTCAGATTCTATGTCTGCTTTGGCATGGCTTCTACGGCTGGATGCCCTTCCTAATGCCAAGCACGTAACAGAGCACCGGCATCAGTGAGGTTACCAAGTATCCACGAGACAAGAGCCCTCAAATGGGGGTTACAGACTGAAGGAATAGGGGAATAGGAGCAGGGGTCATGCTGAAGAGCTGAATATATGGCAAGCCCATCTGGAATGTGAGAGAGAGAGAGAGTGAGAGGTTTAGATAGAATGGGATAGAAAAGCAGAAAATATGGATGTGCAGGTAAGTGCAGTGGGTAAAAACAGTGTGACAGATGATTAGAGATAGGGAATGAGTTGGACGTAGAGGGGAAGATGAAGGAAATGGAGTAACAAAGAAGACTGATGGAAGAGTGGGTATTGGAAAAGGAGTTGGGGGGGGGGGGCTTGGCAAAACCTTGATTCTGCTGAACTAAACAGTCAAGTGCAGCATAACATCAATCATCTCAGTCCCCCATCTGACAGGCTCCACATCTTTAGGTCAATCTTCACCACTTTGTCCTACATCTTCCACAGGTTAGGGTTAGGATTAGATTGAATTGAAATCTAATTGGTCTCTTGCTGAAACCTATTACTGCCAATATGCCATAACTAAAAAATTATTTTTAGTTCAATCAACCATTATACAGTTCTAAGGAATTTTCTGACGTCAAAAGATCAAGGTCAACTTGACCCGTTGCTTGAATATAACTAGATCTCTACATATGAATGCTGTTTTTCTCTCTGGAAATATGGTGATGAGATTTTAACTTGTACAAACATAACTTTTGTATGCAATTTTGTAGATTGCTAAAATAATACAAGAAATTTTGGAATGTGAGATCTGTTCCTATTTTTCAATAATGAATTATGTATTTTACATCTTACATTTAGGTAAGTACATGGCAAAGCATGGAGAAATTTGCTTTGTTTTAATCTAACCAATTTGAAGGTAAGAGAAAGAAAGGTTTATTATTCACTTTTTTCCTGCCTTTCTTCCTAAATACTTTTATTAACATGTGCTTGGTGTCAGACTGAATTTTTCTTGATGTCTTTGAGCTGTGTCTCCATTGCTATTTACATTGATATATTTCTCTAACTTACATTTTTTCCCATCTTTTCTTCTCTATCTTTTTATTTATACCTCTTCATCTCTCTCTGCATGAATTTATCAGTTTCTCTTATCCCCACCTGTCTTTGCATTTCCATTTCCATCTCTCTCTCTCTCTGACTATCTCTACATTCCTCTATCACATGTTTTTTCTCTCTGTCACTTCATCTCCATTTACATCACTTTGCTTTTCTTGACTACTTTTACACCCCTCTCTCTCTGCATATGTCTACTTCTTCCCACCCTCCACCCTCCACGTCTCAGCAAAACCAACTACACCAAAAATAGTATTGCTTTTAAAATCCAAAGAAACTGGTAGTTTGAGGAAATAAAAACTATGCTCCTTGCATGGGATTTAGCAGAAGAATCACCACCAAACAATCTAATCACAGAGACTCTGAAGTGCTTTGGTTTTCACCAAACCATGGCTCAAATAGAAAGGGAAAAGAATGAATTGGTAGGCTCTGATTAAACTGCACATTGAGTTACTAAAACAGTATTTTCAAGGAGGATGAAACAGAAAAAGGCACAAAAAAAAGAAAAAGAAAAAAAGGCCAGTGACACACACTCCAAACTACTTCAATGGAAACTGAGAAGAACCAGAGTGATGCTGGAAGAGAGGAACGCAACAAAAGAGACATCAGCACTCCTGACACCAGTGTGCCGAAGGCAAACAACAGCAGCATAACAAAGGCCCACCAGGAAAAGTGTTAACTTTTGTGATCTAACACTTTTAAGCCAAATCGCAAGCCTAATGAAAAGCTATTCTATATCAACAAAACATCCAATCTATTCTCAAAATTGTGGTTAGAATGGCTAAACGTATTTCCTCAGTGTTATCAGTTGTAGTTTTTAATCTTCAATTTTTATTTTTGTCCCAATTCTGTTATGCTTTTGTTTTTTATTTCTTGCTATTTCTTATTCTTGACACAGATTATTTTACTTTGTTTACTCTTTTACTAGAATATTTTTTATACAAAGTTTTTCAATTCAACTATTGTTTGTATATATTTCTGTCACAGTCGACCCCCACTTGCATCCCAATGTACACTATTATTGTTTTTAAAGAGTTGCCCAATCAGCTTTAAATGTTTATTTGTTGAATTGGTAACCATAAACGTTTACATATACACACAATTTATAAAATTTCTTTACCAGTCTGTATCATCACAACTGTTTGATAAGCAGTCACGTGAAACTCTGAGTAATAGTTTGTGAAATATATTTTTGGCTTTAATAAAACAGTATTTTACTCCACTTTTGGTATTCAAGTACTCTTTTTTCCCACTTCATTTTGCACCTATGTGTACATGTATGGTGTGTCACTCCTTTTCTAAGTTCAAGTGATCTCTACAAGGAGAAAACAGAACAACACCTACTGAATTTTTCAATAACATAAAAGGGCATGAACTTGATGGCCTTAGCAAGAATCTTATTGTATTCTTCCAACAGATGGGCTTAAAAATTACAGTTGACATGAACCTTAATAGTGTTAACTTTCTCGATATCAACTCAGATTTGTGATCCAACACTTTGTAGAAATAAGTCGCAACATCACTGGTGCCAAACTGTATCGGCCCCTTTGCCTTTCCCTTGGATCACATCAGTGGCAATGGAGAAGGGAGGCTGGTAGTCATGGGTGACTGCTGGTCTTCCAGTGGTCTCTGAAGAAAAAGAAACTGAACTTGAAGTCATTCTGACTCAAACTCCCACAACACCGAACAGCGAATAGCCTGGCTCATCAGATGCAGTTTGCAGAAATCATGCTGAATAAAATTCACGAAAGCCCACAACTCCTTGTCAAGATTGTTCAGTCCGATGAGGCCTGCTTCAAGTTGTCGGATCATGTCAACAAGCATAAACTGTGTTTAAGAAAAGTTCCACTTGACATCAGCAACAGAGATGAATCAGCCAGATGTCATTGTGGAGCTTGGTCTGGCATACTCAAATGTCTTTGGACCTTCTTTTTTCAGAGAAGACAGTTAATGATAACAACTACCTTGACATGCTGTGCAAGGAGGTGGTGCCCTCAATGGTGACATTTCATTCCAAAAAGATGGGGCACCACCTCATTATGTAAGTCACACGTGCAATTTCCTCAATGCAATGTGGTAGCATTGATTGGTCTCCTCATTCCCCAGATGTCACACACATGAACTTCTTTTTCTAGGCGTGTTGAGAAAGAGAAGGTATTCCGAAGAAAACCTTACACTTTGCTCAACTGTGTGGGTTCGCTACAGAGGCCACCTGCCAGGAAATCAACACCAACCTAGACCTGTGTATTACCAGGTGTCGCAGGGTGGCCAACAGACACCAAGAATGTGTTTATGAAAAGGGTAGACCCACAATACTTATGTCTCCTACAACTGCTTGACAACCACTGTTGGTGTGTTTACATCCCAGTAACTTAATGGTTCAGAGAAAGAAACTGATACAATAAGTACCAGGCTCAAACAAAAAAAATAAATACTGGAGTTGATTCATTCAACTAAAAATTTTTGAAGGTGGTGCCCCAACACAGCCGTAGTCTGAAGACTGAAACAAATAAAAGATATACACAATGGGCTTCTTTCAGTTTCCATCTACTGAATCCATTTACAATGCCTTGGTTGACCTGGGACTACAAGAGAAGTCACTTGCCCAAGGTACCACACAGTGGAACTAAATCCGAGACCATGAGGTTGACAAAACACATGAACAGGCAATGGATTAGTTGTGATTCTCAGACTGGAAGGTGCAATGTGTTTTTATGCAAAAGCTTCACAGCTGCAATTGAATAAGAGCAACAGCTGGAGGTCAACCCTGACACCAACTGGGGGGTCTCATTCATGTTGGGAGCATTGTACCCTCACTCGCTTGAACACAAGGGGAACTGGGGTAAACAACAATCAAATGAGGCTGTAAGCACAGACTTGTGAGTTGTGTGTGTGTGGGGGGGGGGTCATTGGACTGCCTTGAAAGATTGGCACTACTTAAATACAGAGGTCCCGTAGGGTTAGAGTTAGTTTTTAGGGATCTCTGCATTTAAGTAGTACCGAAAGATTTAGCAACACCAATCGCCCCCAGTTCTTATCTTTGAAGTTTGACACTTACTCTATCGGTTACTTTTGCCGAGCCGCTAAGTTACAAGGACGTAAACAAATCAACACTGGTTGTCAAGCGGGGTTGGGTGGGAGGTGAAAAACACAAACACATATATCACGGGCTTCCACACAGTTTCTGTCTACCAAACCAAATTCCCTCATAAGGCATTGGTCGGACCTGCGGTTATCACTGGAGACACTTGCCTAAGGTGCTGCGCAGTGAAACTGAACCCCCGAACCTACGTGGTTACAAAGTGATCTTAACCACACAGCCATGCCTGCACCTAAAAAAGTTTTGCTAAGCAGTTCAAAGGTTACCCGAGCGGTCCACCCATTTAAGTATTTAACTACGCTCGACGTTGCTTAACTTCGACAACCGGACGAGAACCGGTGTTTTTTTTAACGTGATACGACCGTAAACACACACACACACACACACAATGTCGTCACAAATTACACAGCCGTAGTCTTAAAAGAAGATATTGGACGGTAGAGCTCTTGATATATATATATATATATAAAAGAAATGTGGGATGGCCACATCTGGAGAAGCCTTTGATCAAAAATCTAAAAGAATTGTAATAAATCCATTTTGGTTATTGTTCAGCTCCAGGTCAACAATAAATGGGGGAGACCTACAATCAAATATGTTCCAGCCTTGATCAGACCATCGTTTTGTAAACTTTATTATAGTATATGGCAATGAGCATTGTCTAGTATATTTCACACCCATTTGTGTAATGGTGTCCTTCCGCTTTAAAGATGACAGAATGTGATTTGGCTGCTACATGTAGAAGGTCGTGACACTATATTGATCAGTTTAAGACGCTCGACTCGTCTCATTTGCAATGTCATCGTATTTTGACATAACAAATTGACTAAAACAAGAGAACAGAATGTTTTAATCTCAGAAGACAGTGTCTCTGGTAAAATGAAGAGCTGAGACGGGTATTAACAGGTATTTTTGTGGTACAAGCAAAACCAAAGATCGCATTCAGTGCCTGTGATTCATGGGCATATGCGATTATATGTACATACATGTACCTATATGATTTCCACTGCGAGGATATGTATATAGGTATATAACGGATGTTTTTTCGATGCCGTATATATTAAAACATCTACATACATGTATGTATATCTATATATATATATGTTTGTTTTTACGTCGAGTTTATAATAAAGCAATTTTATATTAAACTGAAGGATTACTCAATACATTTTGCACAGTGGTTACAGTGACTTCGAAGTTCCCACAGTCCGATGAAGACTAGCAAGCGAACTTCGAAGTCACTATCACACAACTCATCTTATAAAAGTATTATATATATATATATATACACGCACACGCAAATATGCACTCACACGCACGTATAGAGAGATATAACATCAATAATGGAGCTACAGTTATTAAAAGGGAGGTGACGTGAACAGACCTTTCAGCCCTTTAAAAATTCGAATTTGTCGCCCTGTGTTCAACCAGCACTTTTATTCCCCATCTTCGCTGCTGATGCTCTTGAGAAGGGCACGAACGCCACACTTTCCTTTTTTCCATGCCTCCACCCTTCAAAACTCACCCAACTGCTAAGAATATTTTTATTAAATTAAACCATTATTATTACTACTACTAAATCTTAGATGCTTAAGCGTAGATTTTAAATGTAATTGAGAGATATAAACTCTCACCGAACGGACATAAAACCCGCCTGATGCATGTATGTATACATGAATGTATATAAATATATATAGTCCCCAAAAATCTGATAAAACGATCATTTAAAAGAAATTGTAAAATTCATTGCAATATCATTACATAATTATTCGTAAATATATATGAATGCATACATGTCTCTGTATGTGACTATGTGTTCACCGATATAATTTCCTTTATATTCCCGCAGTTATTACACCACCACCCCTCTCTCTCTCTCTCTCTCTCTCTCTCTTTTCATAAGGAGTTTCGGATTATTCTCTTTCCCACAACTCATAATTTTAAATGACATTTTGCAAAAATATGTTTTCTAGAATGTAAACCACGTAAGGCGGAGGTTTCAAATGTAAATCGGCAAAAATTAAATGCGAAAATTGCTTAAAGTTACGCAAATTGGTGGTAAAAAAAAAGAAAGTAGGGTTGGCCGAAAGGGTGGGGTGGATAGAACGGATTCGAAACTCAACACCAAATTCTCTTTTTTTACTGAATTTTATCAACATAATTGCTATCTAGACCCGCGAAATCTAATCTCAGCAAAATTTATTTAAAAAAAAAAAGAAAAACATGCATTTTTCAGAAAGTTATGAGGCAACGAAGTTTGAGGGAGGGGGGGCAATCTCTAGTTATACATACATTCATATATATATATATATATATATATATATATATATATACACACACATACACAAGCCCTCAACTCCCTATATTATTAGTTATTTCACCGGAGAAGGTGATGTTTGCCCTTCGTCTCGAATAATTACTGGTGGGAGTCGATTCAGTTATTGACTAAAAACCCCGCAACTCCCAGCAAAGTATGTCGGCTCCTCGTGTCTAAAGGGTTAGGGTTAGGGTTAGGGTTAGGGTTGGTTGATTAGCAAATTACGATAAAATCGGAAAGAAAGAAGCACAAAAAGGAAAGAAAATAGGAATTCGAATAAAGCTTTGCTCGATATTGAGTTCGTTTACGTCCAGTGCAGATTTCAAATCGCACCAAAGTCGTTATTTCTTTTAATTCCTTCGTTAAATATCTTCCATGAGGAGGAAAACGAAGGAGAGGGAGTGAATGGTTTGAAATCTAAAACTGCCCCAGTAAATTACAGATACACCTTATTGAATCAACGGTATAAATCTTTATGTCGCTACCACAGAAAAGTGATTTCGTGCCTGTGTTAATAAATCATTATTGTTAATAATATTAATGAAGATTTCGAAGCAATTCGTTAATAAACAAAAAGTGTTTTACATAGAAATAAACCAGAGAAATGTTGCAGAAGACATTGTGGGGGGAAATAAATGAGGAAGAGAGGAAGAAGGTTGGAGGAAAATGGAAATATAAATTGGGAAATTTAGGAGAAAGAAAGAACGAGAAAAATATATATAAATTGTTCGGTTTCTTGTCTACGCAGAAGAAGAAAAGACGATGATTGCGATTGAAGAAAGAAGATGAGAGTCGGGCTTTGAAAGCCCCGACTTGGTATAACGTCGGCATTTGTATGGGAAAACTGGGGATGTATGAGAGCCAATAAGGAAAGCAAATAGGAGGAGAATATCAATTACCTTTGTCCAGACACTTCATCATCTTCTACGTCTGCATCGACGGCGCTTTGATCCATATCCAAGTCAGAACTCATGTCATACAACGAATCGGCGTCCGCCATGATGAGAGCTTTCTCATCTGTACTAACGCCAAGACGAGGAAGTTTCGGCTTTTGCGGATTTGCAAGAAAAAAAAAGGGTTTAATTAGAATCTGAGTTTTTTTAATTATAAAATTATTTTCTGGATTAGAAAATGTTAAAAAATAAACTATCGGTTGTTAAAAAAAAACATCGCTTATGAGGCAAGTGTGTATATGTATACGTACGTATGTTTGTGTAAGAGTGTGAGTGCTTATGTGTGTGTATGCAAGGTAGTACACTTAGGAGAGACAGAACCTAAAACATGACTATATATATATATATATATATATATATATATATTTAAATCAGCAGAAGTTACAAAGTGACACAAAGGCCGGGAGTTTCGTGCATAAGTGCCATGCACAAAGCTCTCAGTGCTTGAGTCACTTTGTAACTCCTGCCGATTAAAAATAATACACATATATGCATGTATGTATATTATTACGTTAAAGCATAGCGATACTAATAACCTAGCGTTAGAATTTAATATATTTATGTTTCAGAGAAAAGCATTAAGAGATAATACAAATGATAAAGGAACAAGAAATTATGTAATGAACTTCATTAGCTTACAGCTGTTTCTGCTATGGATGCAATGCATTCATTGCTGAGTGCTTATGTATCACCTTCTAGCTTCGTCGGAGCTTTTTTTTTTTAGCGTAGGCGTTATAAAGAAAAATTTGGCTTCACATCATTGCAAAGACATTTTAAAAATCTAAAGAAGATCTTTTAAACAGTTTGAACAAAAGAACAGAATTGTTAGCTCCTTGTGTGCATGCAGTTAAGTTTCTCTGATGGAAATACCAGCTTCCTTGAACTTTCTTTCTGGTTTGGAAATATATGTTTTATTGATATGTTTTATTAACTGTTGGCGCAAATCAACAAGCGCATATTCATATACACATGTGTATATATGTGCATGTATATATAATTGCAAGCATATATGTACATATGAGTGTGCATATTTGTAAACATATGCATTTGCATGGGTGCAAAACTCACACATGAATACACATTCATTGTTTTTCAAGAATATTAATTTACAGTAATTAATTTACAGTAATTAAAAAGTATTACTTAAACGACAGTGTAGTTTCGTGTATCCCATAGTTACAAGAGTAATTTCACTTGTGGAAATATTACTGTAGGGATTTGAACCCCAAACATGAAATTACCAGTTCACTGACATGAATGAATCACATCATTTTCACATGGACAACCTACAAAATAGAGCAATCAGCTTGAAACCATGTCATTAACCTCATCCCGAATACTCTTGAGATTTCGTAGAATCAACAAATATGTAAAATAGTAGATAATCTAGAAATGCTGAATCGATTCTTTTGTCACAATTTTATTTTTTCATTTTTATTTAAATTTATTTAATGGAAAGTAACTTTACTTAATTTCAAGTCATACAACAGTCAAAGAATATTTTCTTAATGGATACAGTTTTAGAAGACCTGTCAAGCCAAGTGAAACCATAGTTGTGGCTGTTGTTGCTGTCACATAACTGGTACCCAGGCTGGTGGCACATAAAAAGCACCTTTTGAGTGTTGGGCCACTCAATTTGCTGTCACATAACTGGTACCCAGGCTGGTGGCACATAAAAAGCACCTTTTGAGTGTTGGGCCACTCAATTTACTGTGCTTGAGAAGATCCATCAAACCAAGTGAAATCATAGTCATGGCAGACACTGGTGTCATGCAATAGGCACCCATGCCAGTGGCATGCAAAAGCACCCATTACAGTCTCAGAGTGGTTGGCATTAGGAAGGGCATTCAGCCATAGAAACCATGCCAAACCAGACTGGTGTGGCGCAGACCCTCAGCTTAACAGCATGGATAATGGATGTTAAATGATGATAATGATTTTCTTTAATAGTTCTAGTTAATTCATTCAGTCTTCGTCTATTTACTGGGTTGTACTTAATAACATTACAATTCTAAACTGACATGAAACTGCTAGAGGATCTGATAAGCACGCCTACCCCTCCCTGTGCCATGGACACCAGTCAACAAAGTAGTAGTCAGTCAACTTGAAATTACTGCTGTGACCCCACTAACTTAATTACAAAATATATACTAAATTGTGCAGAGGCATTATGGTTTTGAAAAGAATAGAGTGGCATATAATTGGACTCCTTCTGTGGCAAAGAGTTTTGGAAAACCCACACGAGTTGGCTTTGTATCCTAAGATAAATGGGGATTTTTAAATGAAATTTTCTACAAATATCTTTCAGATGCTATAGATTACGATTATATCGGAATTGATAGTGAAAATCAAAACAGCTTGTAAGTACCATTTTGCTGTCAATATGTGTGTGAACCCACCAATTTTTGTTTTAATATTAAATTCCGATATAATCGTAATCTATACCCTCTGAACGGTATTTGTAGAAAATTTCATTAAAGAATACCCATTTTTCTAAATGTTATGAGGAAACAAAGCCAACTCGTGTGAATTGTACGAAACTCCTGTCTCCACCCTCGGAAAAAATCTTTTCACAATAAATCCCGATATAATCTAAATCTACACCATCTGAAGCATATTTGTAGAAAATTTCATAAAAAAACATCCATTTTTCTAGAAGACACACTTGTGTCGGTATGTTACAACGAGCCCCAAACATGCTGCTTACAGCTCTCTAATTTATCAGGTCATCATCGATGATCCGCTGGGTCAAAGATGGGATGGCGAAGAGGGTGTGATTATACGCTCGTGACGACATAGGCATTTGTGAAGGTCAAATATGCAAGAGGGTACTGATAAGTACCTGGTTTTAAAGGTGTCGCGAAAGGCCCAAACTTCCGAGTTCTTTTACGGGCTTAGAAAGACTGAATCTGAACATCGAATAAGATCATAATTAACTGATCTTCCTGTATTTTCTTCTGACCAAAAGCCAGTGACTTTCCAACATCCCCCTCGCATATTTAGTAGCGTGTGTGCCTGAGAAAATAACAAGTGCGAGATGTTTTGAAAAGTTCTCTTTCTTTTATTGATACATTCTCCAGGTACGAAGGACAGAATCTGACCTCAGCTATGACTAACTTCCGGTTGCAGATGCGACCTACTGCCTAGCAACGCCCTGAACGCTATCATATGTGACAGTGAGAGTAGCAGGAAGAGATTAGAAAGGAAGGGGTGAGGAATGATCTAGCAGCGGCGCCAACTACGTCGTCGCTCGATCCGCTAGAAATAGCAACCAGATCTCTTTACTCTCTGAAAAACAAAATGGAAAAGATACATTGAATGAATGATGCAAGTCATTGATGTATCGGCATAACTACACAGCAAATTCCGATATAATCATTAATCTACGCCATCGGAAATGTATTTGTAGAAGATTTCATGAATAAAATATCCATTTTCCAGAACGTTATGAGGAAACAAGATCGGCGGGGACTGACTCACGTAGTTGTGCTGACATTCTCAACATGTGGGAATTTGAAAAATAATAATAGGATGACTGACTAAGGCTGGAATGTCTTAGCGGTTCGGCAAAAGAGTTAGATAGAATTAGTACAAGATGTAAATTAAAAAAAAAATTTTTTTTTTAAACATAACTAAAAATCTCCTAGGCGGTGCTCCAGTATGGCCAGTATGGCCACAGTCCATATATATATATTTGTGTGTGTATGTATATACGCATACATGTTTATAGGCGCAAACGTGGGTGTGTCGTACCTTGGGTAAATGTTTCTACTATAGCCTTGGGCTGACCAAAGCCTTCTCAATGGATTTGGGAGACAGAAACTGAAAGAAGCCCATAGTGTGTGTGTATGTATGTGTGTGTATGTATGTGTGTATATATATATATATATATATATATATATATATATATATATATATATATATATATATATATACAGGGTTGGCCAAAAGTCACCTGACAGAAAATCAAAATTCCATAAATACTATCTGTAATTCTGTATTGAATGGGATGTGTCCCTCAAGAAGGACTTCAGTTCGAACACTTTTCATGATGTTTCATATTTGGATGCTTTTATAAAATTCATTCAGTTGTTAAACATAACTAAATCTTGGGAATTCCCTCCTTGCTAATTGAGTGAACTGATATC
Organism: Octopus bimaculoides; assembly: GCF_046866305.1. NCBI lineage: Eukaryota > Metazoa > Mollusca > Cephalopoda > Octopoda > Octopodidae > Octopus > Octopus bimaculoides. Next base: position 127,819 of record NC_142954.1, read on the forward strand.
AAACATAAACTGACCCTTTTCTGACACAACTGAAACTGGTAGAAGGGAGATAACTCCATCTTGGCCAGAAGGGGTTTTCGCTTCCAAGAATTTTGTTTCGGGGTATTCTTACTTCCATTAGTAAAGTGGTTATGTACCCCTGGCCAGTAGGTCTGATGAGGTGCCTATATTGGTAGAGACAATAATAGACGTGAAACCAATAATAACTTTCTCACCGACCATAACTTATATATTAATGTGTGTGTGAGAATGTGCATGTCGCAGTGGCTTGAGCGTCGGGCTCACAATCATGCGGTCAGTTCAATTCCCGGACCGGGCTGTGTGTTGTGTTCTTGAGCAAGACACTTTATTTCACGTTGCTCCAGTTCACTCAGCTGTAGAAATAAGTTGCAATGTCACTGGTGCCAGACTGTGTCGGCCCCTTTGCCTTTCCCTTGGATAACATCGGAGGCATGGAGAGGGGGAGTCTTGTATGCATGGGTGACTGCTAGTCTTCCATAAACAACCTTTCCCAGGCTTGTGCCTCAGAAGAGAACTTTCTAGGTGCACTCCCATGGTCATTCATGACCGAAGGGGTCTTTATCCTTTATATACGAAAATACGAAACCACATTAAAAATCCAAATCCAAAACCGGGAGAGAAAAAAAACGGATAACATATATATTATTAACATAATATCTCGATAACATTATCTCCTGCAGCCAAGAAACACACTCGATTACATATATCTTTGAAATTTCATTGAAAATATACTTTTTTCCAAAAAGTTGTGAGGAAACAAAGTCAGTGGAGGACCAAACTGTAAGTTATACCCTCGAGGACTGGGCGACCTCCTCCGAGGACTGCCTAGTGGGATTAAACCAGACGATGGATTAAATCTACCACACAAAACAGGCAACGGCGGCATTTAAATTCAGAACGTAAATAACCTGGAATGGATAAATAAGGTATTTTTACGTCCGACACCCGAAGGATTCTGCCAACCCGTCCGCTCGACGGATTTTGTCCTGTTTCTGTCTACCAAATTCCACTCGTGGGGTAATTATTGCTTGACACGAGACTGCAGGAGAAAATATATACTCAGGCTTTCGCTGACAACAGCTGAAGCCAGAGTTGTATTAAAATAAATGAATAACTCATAAACGTATTATGTTTTGACGATCGTTTAGTTGTTGCCTAGCAACAAAAACGTTAAAACAATTACGGTGTCACAGAACTTACAAGTGAAGGCCATTAGAGGCAAAGAAATTTATTATTTGCGGTATAAATCTTTCTTTCTTCTCTACGTATATGTTTATTTATTTATTAGTCATTGTATTTTTACATAATTGCTTTAGGTCTTTATTGTTTCATGTTGTTTAACCCCAGGTTTGTCTTCATTCAGCCGATCTATGATCAGAAGCATTCTACGGGTCATGACTGCGAAGGGGCGCTGATAAGTTAGGAGGATCAGTTAATTATGATTTCATTCCACATATCCCCCTCTCAGATGCAGAGACTTATTGCAGCGGACCTTCAATTTTTCTAAGCCCTGTAAAAGAACTCGGAAGTTTGGGCCTTCGGTCAGGTCTTTCGTGACACCCTTAAAGCTAGGAACTTTCCCGCACCCACCTCGTAGTAAGGTTCACTTCATTGCAAAATATATTATCTAACATGTTTTCTTCTTAAAGAATAGAGAAGTAGAATGTTTGCCATACGTACGAATTGAGTGAAATCTGCTTGTGACCGCTTACAATCTTCTACAGTTACCGTTTTACAAAATTAAATTAGAAAATTGGACAAAACAGGGGGCTAATGCAGTTTCGCACCTCTTCTGGAAAAGTGCATTTTTTGGAAAATATTTTTTCGGATTCCTACGTTTTAGATGTTGGAGATTACGAATATGCAAAAAAAAAAAAAAAAAAAAAATTCAGATTTCACCTCCCTCCCGAATTAAAAATGTTGATCTTGTTTACTTTAAAGAGATTGTAGAGAACTGACAAACATCTGCAAATCGAAATTAAATATAAACAAAAACATTAAAGTGAAAAGAATTTGCGTTTTACTTGTGTTTGCCTTAAATAATTGTAAAACTTTTCCAGCCATTTATTTATTTGTCTCTCTATCTATCCCTATCCGTTTATTCATCTCTATCTGCTGTCTGTCTGTCTGTCTATGTATCAATTAATCTATATGTTTGTCTGTTTGTCTCTCTATTTGAATCGATGACAATATGGTTAATACAACCTGATTCAGGAAGAACACACTTGGGCGCCTACATGTGACCTGTAGCAAGAAGTGAAAATGTGACAATACAGAAGGCCATAACGCAGGGCAAATGTACAATTGAGTTATTCTTTCTACTTTACAGATAAAGAGAAAGGGAGGAAGAGGAGAGGAACAGAAATAGAGAGTGGGAAAGAGAACAAACCAAGATGAAACCAATTGTTGAACTTGCCAAGATAAGTCACTGTAAGTTAACACACACACACACACACACACACACATGCATGCTCAGGTGTTGTAAATGGTACCATTTACCCCCGCTGTGCTTCACATTATATCCCTAATGTTGTCCCTTGTCGCCTCCCCCTTTCCAGACCCATTCCTATTTCCTTCACCCTCCCTTCCAAACTCATATTCACTGTGTGTCCACTTCAATCTCCGTCTCTATAATCAGCCACTTGCACATTAATTTCATGAGTAGGCTGTTCCATTCTTTGGCTCAACTGGAACCCTGATCATAGGGACTCACAGAGAGCCAGTTATTATTAAGAATTGTATTAAAAAAATTGTTGAAATCTTTTGTGCATTGTAGAAGTGTAACTGATTTGTTGCAGATAAATTTCAACAGCAAAATCTTATAGGGACCTTTGTGGGGAACCACTGGTCTATAACAACTGACCTATAATGGATTCAGAGACATATTAGTGACCTGGCTATAGATGTACACCACAGTGTATAAGAATTGATCAACAACTGATTTTTAATTGACGCAATGGTCTTCCTGCTTTTAATATGATGAAGTGTGATTTGAGAGGAAATTTGACTGCTATTTCTAGTAGGCTGTTTGAATACATAAGTGCTCTCTTATTGGTTTGTTGTTATATCAAACTCTTCTGTTTGACCCTCTGAGAGTTAAACATTTTCTGTTTATCTTTCCAGTTTCACGCTATGAAACAAATCACCTTATTAAGATGTACCAACACTACACAGACAAAAAACTAGACAGGATCAGGTTCCGGGATATTCTGTTGTATATATTTGGAATGACTAACGACATTTTAATGGATCGAGGTATGTGAAATCTGAGTCTTATGGCTGCTGTGACAGATTGTATGTCTTTAAACTGAAATATCCTTTTCTTATTTTGGCACAAGGCCAACGGTTTTTGAGGAGAGGGCTACATAATTTCATCAACCCCGGTGCTTAAACTAGTCCTTATTTTATTGATCCCCGAAAGAATGAAAGGCAAAGTTGATCTTGGAGGAATTTGAACTCTAATCATAAAAATGGATGAAATGTTGCTAAGCATTTTGTCCAGCATTCTAACAATTCTGCCACCTTGCTACTTCTTTAAACTCAAATACAATAATAATTTCAAATTTTGGGACAAGGCCAGAATATAGAGTCAGGAGAAATGCCGTTGAGCATTTACCCCCAATGTGCTAATGCTTCTACCAGCTTTGCCACCTTAATTTGTTTATCAGTTGTTGATTACATTTCCTCTGTTTTATTCATCACACATGAATAACCATAACTCATATGATGGCCCTCTCTTAGTTTTCAGGGCATTTGATAAAGATAATGACAGCTGGATCTGCATTGAGGAATGGATAGGTGGATTGTCTGTTTTTCTCAGAGGAAATAATGAAGAGAAGATGGCCTGTAAGTGGTTTTCTTTTTCATTTTCATCCTGGGTGTCTTTGTGTCTGTGTTTTTCCCCTACCACCACTCGACAACCAGTGTTGGTGTGTTTACATTCCTGTAACTTAACAGTTCAGCAAAAGATACTGATAGAATAAGTATCAGGCTTGAAAATAAGCTGGGGCACTTCAAGCTGTGCCCCAGCATGATCGCAGTCTAATGACTGGAACAAGAAAAAGGTAAAAGATAATTGTTTTACGCCCATTTTTTCCATTCTGGCTTGAGTTGGGCAGGTTTTCTAAGACATTGTTTCACCAACCCTTCAGTCACCAATCCTTCAGGTCTCCTCTTGTGAACATATTCTAAAATCAGAGAGACTTTCTTGTTATTGTCATCATTACCACTGTTGTTTAACGTCTGTTTTCCATGCTGGCATGAGTTGCATGGTTTGACAGGAGCGGGCATGCCAGAGATCTACACCATGCTCCAATTGTCTGTTTTGGCATGATCTCAGCAGCTCGATGTCCTTCCAAATGCCAACCACTTTATAGAGTGTACTAATACCTTACGCTGTGTTCTTTACTGCTTTTCATCAGATTGTTTCGATGTGTATGACCTCAACGGTGATGGTTATATTTCCCGAGAAGAAATGTTTCAAATGCTGAAGAACTGTTTAATCAAGGTTAGTTTTTCGGTTTGGTTTGATTTGAGCAGCATGGATGAGAAAGCAAGATTCTCCATTATATGCACGGGACAATAAGTTATATATCCAAATGTATTATGTGTGCATAACAGTGCAATGTCTTGTTGGTGATTTAATTGTGTGTGTGTGTGTGTGTGTGTGTGTGTATTATTAATCTCTACTCTGTCACTGAGTATTCTTTTTCTCAACAATTAACACTAAATGGAGATACAGACATACACACATACATATGTCAGAGATGATGTTTCAATTCCTGGTTGTTGCTGTTGTCATCATTGTCAGTGTCACCATCACTGCAGCCATTGTTATTGTCATAGTTACTATCATCATCATTAGAATATATACATACATAAACAAACTGGTACATTGTGAATATCACGTGATCAGGTGACCGACCAGGCTATCAGATGTTAGTCACAATGCGTTTTTGCTTTGTTTTAGCCTTTAAATGATGCCCCCTCCCCCCACTGGCTAGGTGAGGAGGCCAACATTCCTCTTTCAATCAAAAGGGGGACTGGAGCAACATGAAACAAAGTGTTTTGCTCAAGAACATAATGCACCACTGTCAGGGAATTGAACCTACGATCTAACGATTGTGAATGCAACTTCGTAACCACTAGGCCACACACCTTTACATGTGAATATAGACGAGAGAATAAGAACTAGATGTTCGAAATGGAGAGGTTTGCAATTTATTGCAATCTCAACCATGCAAAGTTTGTTTTTTTTTTCTTCTGTTCAGTATTTGCATTTCTGTCTCGAATTCCCTAGCAACCAACAGAAGAAGATCCCGACGAAGGAATCAAGGACCTGGTTGATATGGTGCTGAAGAAAATGGTAAATACACTATTGCTATTGTTTATCTTTTATCTTTTACTTCTTTCAGTCATTAGAGTGTGGCCATGCTGGGGCCTCGCCTCGAAGAATCTTTAGCTGAATGAATCGACTCCAGTACATTTTTGTTAAAAACCTGGTACTTATTCTATCAGTTTCTTTTGCTGAACTGCTAGCTTATGGGTATGTCAGTACACAAACACTGGTTGCCAAGTTGAGGTGGGAGACAAACACAGACACAAAGGCACACACACTCACATTTATATATATATATATATATATATATATATATATATATAGGGATAATTCACAAAGAAAAAACAAAAGACGAAGACAGGTGGTGTAGTAGAAAACAGATGTATTAGTATACACAAACAGATGTATTAGTATAACACTCGGGAATTGAGAAAGTCCTTCACGTTTGGAGCCTACGCTCTTCCACAGAAAGGAACAGAGAAAGAAACAAGGGGAGAGTCATGACAATAAAATAGTCCTTCGTCTCCACGAATGAAGAAGGCGCAACAGAGCCACAACTCAATCAAGAGGATGCTCATAGTTTTTGTTTTTTTGACATCTGTGGTATTGTGTATTGAGAATTCATTCTCCAGGGCCAGACTGTCAATCGAGAGTTCTACTGCGAAGTTTTGAAGCATCTGAGTGAGGAGATTTGGTGAAAGCAACCGGATGTTTGGAGCATCAAGTGTTGGATTCTTCATCATGATGATGATGATGATGCACCCTGTCACCAAGCTCTCCTCACTTGTGAGTTTCTCACCAAAAACAACATGGTATTGCTTCTGCACCTGCCCTATTTTCCAGATTTAATATCTGCAAACCTCCATTTCTTCTCCAAGATGGAAATGCAGCTTAAAGGTCACTATTTTAACACCATTGTTGAGGTCCAGAGTGAATCACAGAAGCTCCTTGACTTTCTTAAAGAAAACTACTTCCAGGCTGGATTCCAAAAATGGCAGGAATGCTGGGACCAGTGTATTGCTGCACAAGGGGACTATTTCAAAGGAGATGATGTTAAAACTTAGGGAAATAAGTTATTTTTTAAGAAACATAACTAGTTCCGGAAACTTTTTGATACCGCTTCATCATAATTTTATTTGAATATTTATTTTTGTTATTGTCTTCGATTTTAACCTTTTATCTCATTGTTCATCTTCCTCTGCTGACGCAGGATGTCGATCATGATGCCAGACTCTCATTCAGCGATTACCGAACATCTGTCATGGCTGAACCCCTCCTTATTGAGGCTTTTGGTCCCTGTCTCCCAACTGAAGAGGTTAGTTCTTTCACTTGTTTGTTTTTTGCTCTGTCTTTGTGTTATTATGTTCGTTGGAAATATGTAGAATTTAAAATGATTTAACTATAAGAAATTATAACTCAAAGAAAATTATAATATCACAGGGCTAGTATCGACCCCAGTGCCCACCTGGTATTTATTTCAATGACCTAGAAAGGCTGAAAGGCAAAGCTGACCTTGGTGGAATTTGAACTCAGAATGTAAAGACAGATAAAACACTGTTAAACATTTTGCTCAGCATGCTAACAATTTAGCCAACTTGCCATCCTGCCTCTAAATTAAATTTCTAATTTGCTTAAATAGTTCAATGAATTACAGGTGTCTGGACATTAATATAAATGATACAAGTTTATTAATACTTGTATTATTCAAGTTACGAGTCAGTATGAGGTACCTGTAATTAGAGTGCAGGTGCATGGCTTAGTGGTTAGGATGTTGGACTCATAATTGGAAGATTGTGGTTTCGATTCCTGGACTGGGCAATGTGTTGTGTTCTTGAGCAAAATGCTTCATTTCATGTTGATCCAGTCCACTCAGCTGGCAAAAATGAGTAATCCTTTGATGGACCAGCGTCGTATCCATGTGGGAAAATTATATGCCATGGAAACCAATTATTATTCATCTCTCTTGCAGCAAAAGGAGTTATTTATGACGACACGGGTATGTGAGAAAATCCCAGGCCATGTCTGTGAAGATTGAGAATATTTTACCACTGTTGATCCGACATAAATGGAATCCTATTATAAATATTATATAAAATTTGGCAGCATTTATTCTACAAATATTAATTTATTGCTGTTATTTGTTTTCTATTTGTTTTTTGATGGGGAAGAGTTTGTTTTGTTGTGTTATTGCTGTTGTTGTTTAGCCCCAGGTCAGAACTGATTGAGTAAATCTCTTCCTTCTTATTGTGTCCGCTGAGTAGCTGGCACTCTGTTGGTTATGATGATGAGTGTTCCGATTGATCTGATCAACAGAACATTCTGCTTGTGAAATTATCGGCAAGGGACTGAGCAGTCCCCAAACACACGTGCCCATGACATAGTTCTCAGGGAGATTCAGTGTGACAAGACCAGTCCTTTGAGATACAGGTACAACTCACTTTTTCCAGCTGAGTGAACTGGAGCAATTTGAAATAATAATTCTTGCTCAAGGACACTAAATGCTGCTGAGAATTGAACTCATGATCTTGCAAATGCAAACCAAACACCCTAACCGCTAAACCATACACAATTGGTTGAGCTGGGATGTAAACCTTTTTTTGGAGGAGGAGGTTCCTTCACTGAATTAGAACCAGAGCTGGTGCCACGTGAAAAGCATTCAGTACACTCTAGAGTGGTTGACATCCAGTTGTAGAAACCATACCAAAACAGACAATCGGAGCCTGGTACAGTTCTCCAGCAGGCCAGCTCCTGTCAAACTGTCCAATCCATGTCAGCATGGAAAACAGGTGTTAAATGATGATGATAATGATGGTGATGATGTCCGGTGAGGAGAGACATTTAGGCCAGTTTTGTTTGAGGATCTCTTTCTCAATTTGTTTCCAGTTTGCCTTATGGAAGTTCAAATTGGAAAGATTCTGAGAGTTTCTTGTAGGCTGCATGTCCATGGTTTCCTTTGGTCCGTACATGGTCAGCTCTACCATGTTGTGATCCGAGAGTATATATATACACAAAACACACACCTACATATATATACTGTATTTAGGGAGCTTGAGAGGCTGAGAGAAGGACGGTGCGATGGAGAAAAGTAAAGAGAAAGAGAGAGAAAAAGAGAGAACAGTAGAAGAGAGATTAAGGGTCTGAGAGAAGAATTATGGGATGATGGAATAAAGTAAAAAGATCGAGAGTGTATCTACGTATTTAGAGAGAAGCAATAGAGAAAGGGGAAAAAAGACGGTATGATGGAGAAGAGAGCGAGAGAGAGAAGTTATGCAAACTCTAGAGAAGGATTCGACTTGGATAGGGAAAAATAAATAAATAAAGGAACAAACAGTTATATATCTGTAACTAAAGAAAGAAATTCTCTTAAATCAGGAATAATGAAAGTTAAACCTCTCTACAATAATCTCGTAAGTCAAAAGCAAAACAGAAAACACCTTATGTACATTTAACCTTCTATTTTCCCTAAGAATAATAAGCTTTCAATAAACGACAGAAAAAAAAGAACACAAAGATACTTATCTAGTTTTTCCAAAGAGAGATGGGTATTTCCAAGGCAGTGGAAGATTCTAAACTTCTTTTCAAGTTATGGTGATACCATGTGCTGCTCGGAGACATTGTTTACGTTTTGGGTAATCTTTAAGTTTAGGAGGTGGGTAAAAAATAAATAAAAATATTCAAGGGAAGTAACTGAACGTCTTAGCAGTTATCCGGACTACTTTGTTTATAAATAAATCACACAAGTGATTGAATATCAGAGTACCAGCGGTTGAGAGATCGAAAATGCCTCGTGGAAGACCGGCTGCACAACAACTTATTGTTCCTCAAAATGAAATCCTCACTCGTGAATTAATATTAGAAGAATATTGGAATATTAGTGAGTTATGCAGCAGTTCAAGACACAGAATGATGGAATGGTGTGCGCACCGTCGGCTTATTAAGAATAGATAGTATTCTTCTTAAGGTACCATGAGTTAATGGGACAATGTGTTGGTTATCAAGCAATAGTGTGGTAATTATTGCAATTTTGGCGCATTCCATGTCTCTTGAGTTTTACTATATCAAAAGAGGTGATACTCTGCACTAAGCTGGATGTAGTTGGATATGAATAGCTTTATTATGTTTCTATTAAAAGAAACGCGGATAGAAATGGTGTGGAGGGAAACGCTGCTGTAGTAAAGAGAAGAAAGTCCTGAAAAAGAGTTGTGACATCAACATTGTACATGTGTGTGTGTGTGTGTGTGTGTGTGTGTTTATACGAAGTAATCTTAAGTTGGCAATAAGGTTGATCTGAATTGTAGTTTTTAGCCCCAGGTTTTTAAGAAACAGTAGGGGTCATTTTTCTTTAGTTAGTGTCCCTAGGGTGAGCTGATAAGAATCCACCTACACCATACATATACCACCATCATCAAAATATAGTGATGACTTTGTTCAATATCATTTAACGTCCATATTCCATGCTGGCATGGGTTGGACAGTTTGACAGAAGTGTGCACAGAGCTTTTTGGTGTTACCAGCACACATAAGTCATCAAGTAACTTGCAAGATAAAATCCTGGCTTTGCGTTAAGTGTTGAGAGGCTAAAATATGATAGAGGACCAGGAACAGAAGAGGAGGAGGAGGAGTCACATGGCTACCCCAGCTAAGAGGCTTGTCTTGTGAGATTGTCAAGTAGCTCACAAGTGCTGGTGACATGAACATGCTGCATTCAGTACACTCTGTAAAGTGGTTGGTGTTAGAAACGGCATCCAACTTTAGAAACTATGCCAAAGAGGACATTGGAGCTCAACACAGTAGATCCTGTTAAACTAACCAGCACATATCTGGAAGACAGATGCTAAATGTTGATGAATATGATGGACACTTAATCTCCTCTACATACTGCAGATGTTAGATTAAACAGGTCATATGTTGGATTGGATTGCCCATGTTCAGTCCAGTGTAGAATGAAAGCCTCAGCATGGTTCTCTTCACTAACCACAGTCTCGTGTGGAGACTGTGAAGTTGAGCTTGAGATCATACTGGTCTGATGAACCTACTCTGCTACACTGGCTCAACATGGCTTGGCAGAGGAATACAGTTTTTATACTCATATCCAGGAGTAGTTAAATTGATTACACAGAGGATGTAAAACTCTGCTGCCCCATTAATTTCTTTCCTGTCAATTTTTCCCCAAAGAATGCCTCTGTCTGAAACAATGGACTTATCCACTTCTTACAACAAGTTTGATTTAATAATTCTTGCCAACATAGACCAGCAACAGTTTCTTTGATCACACATATCTAGAAATACACACAGATAACTGCAATGCTGCTACAACACAGTAATGTCTTTATAGAAACCTCTGGAAGAAATAATTATAAATTATTCATTTATTTTCGCAACATCCAATCTCATAAAAGAAAAAGAGAAATGTATATTTTAATACATTTTGCTGAAAATACTAAAATACCCCTTTGGAAGTTGCTAACGCAAAAGTATAATCTGGATGTCAGATTAAATATTGAGGTATTTTATCATCATCACTGCTGCCATTCTCATCAACATCATCATCGTCATTGTCATTGTGGTCATTATCATTTTGATAATTTGCATGAAGAAATATTGAAAATGTAAATGCTTTCAATAGCGCTGAAAGTCTGTTATGGGTGTAGAACTTAGTTTCATTTACACAGTGTTAACAAAACGAGAGAGAAATTCTTCTTCTGGATAGGAAACTAGTCTCTCACTGCTAACATTCCCATTCCAGACATCTAAGTGAACTTAGGTGCACAGAATTAAGTGAACTGTTGAAATACACAAGAAAACAGCTGCACAAGATTTAAACTGAAGATATAAGAGCAGCAAGTCCAGTTCCACATGTAAAGACTCAACTCAAGGAAGATCTAGGGGTTAATTTGCCGATTTTTTCTTTGGAGGGGGAAAGGGGGCATATATATATATATATATATATATATATATATTTTTTCCTTTTTTTTTTTCCTTTTGAATAAAAAATAAAAACAAATATAGCTCTGAAAAACAAATTTGTTTCTCATTTTGTCTTTGTGAACAAATGTTTTTACTATAGTTTGAACTCTTTTATATCTTTTTAAAAGATTTTTGGGGTGGTGCTTTTTATTTATTGTTTCTTTTTTTTACTATTTATTTTGGTTTTGAAAAATAAAATTTCTTGTAATCCAACAGTAATCATTCAGTCTAAAGCCATACATTTACAGGAACAACCAGCTACAGGGCATTCCATGTGATCTCTGAAAAAAATTTAGAAAAGAAGAAAAATTAAGCAATCATTGCAAAAATCTGTTTTTCTAATGATTGAAACAGGCAAAAGATAAAAAGAGTACTTGCAAAATTGCATTGAAGATGGTGCCCCAGCATGGTTGCAGGTCAATAGTTGAAACTAGTAAACAAATAAAAGAATCTTGCTACTTACTTGAACCAATCTGTAATATGACCTGCATGACCTCCATGTCGACAAGACTGACACCAGGTAAACCAATTCTTAAATGGAGAAGTTTTTGAATCTGGAAATTGCAAGAAGGAAAATAATAGAATTTAAACAGAAATAATAATGATTTCTTTGATTTACTTCTTTGGCAAAGGACGAGGGGAACAATACAAAGACAGACATAAAGTGTAGGGGTTTATACGTAATGAAATCATCTGGATTAGCCAGGCTGTCTGGCGCTCAGTCAGCTTTACTGCCACAGCATTTGCTCCACCCCCACCCCCCTCATGCTCTCGCCATTCTATTCCACATTGTTCCAATCATCTTCCCACCTGATTGGAGGTCTTCCGAGTAGTCTCTTCCATTTACTTGACAACTGCCTGAGTCCACCAAAGGGTAAGAACAGGATGGAGTGCATGAAGGATGTGGTTTTGATTTCTGGTTTGGGTGGTCAATTTGTGTTCTTGAACAAAACATTTCATTTAATATTGATCCAGTCCACTCAGCTGTAAATGGTTAACTTTGCAATGGACTGGCATCCTATCCAGGAGAAATGTTGTGATTTCACAGCTTAACAGGAGCTGGCAAGGCCAGGGGCTGTACCAGTGTTCATAATCTGTTTTTGGCTTAGTCTCCACAGCTGGATGCTCTTCTTAATGTCAGCCACTTAATAGAATATATCAGATGCTTCTTATATGGCACCAGCATCAGTACTTTTTATGGTGCGCCATGAAAACCAGGGTCCTAGAACTCTAATCAGTAATGTTCAGGGTTGATTATGATTATGGTGATGATATTGACATCTAGACACCCTGAGATCAGAATAAAGGTTGAGGGTGGAGGCTATTTAGAAGTGATATGACCCTTAACAACAAATACTACAGAATCCCAGAAGACTGATCCGTTCTGGTTAGGGTTAAAATTGAAAACCAAACAGAACAAAGAAGAAAGTGTAAAGATTCTGACCTGGAGATCCTTCTATAGACAGGGCCCCTGAAGCAGTCCCTAAATTCTTCAGACACAAAGCACACCGGGGTAGAGGATTACGACAGTGTGGACAGCAAGAAACCTGAAAGAAAGCAGAAAATCAGTAACAGACTGGAATTGATGATCAGAGATTTACTAAAAAAATCCTTTCTACTATAGGCACAAGGCCTGAAATTTTAGGGTGAGGGGCTCAGTGCTTAAATAGTCCTTATTTTATTGACTCTGAAAGGGATGAAAGGCAAAGTTGACCTCAGTGGAATTTGAACTCAGAATGTAAAGCTGAAAAAAGGCCACTAAGCAGTTTGCTCAGCGTGCTAACGATTCTGCCATCTTGTCACCTTAATAACATTAGTAATAATAATAATTAGGTGGACCTGTGAAAACATCATGGAAAACATAAAGCACTGGGGACTTAACTACTCCTGGGTGGGAGTATAAAAAATTGCATCCTTCTGCCCAGCCGTGTTGAGTGAGTGTGGCAGAATAGGCTCATCATACCAGTAGGATCTCAAACTCAAGTACACAGCCTCCACATCAGACCATGGTTGGGGGAAGAGAACATGCTGAGGCCCCTTGGTCTTGCAGTGGACTGAACATAGGTAACCCAATCCAATCTCATTTATATAAGTGGTTATGTATACATCTGGGCATTGTTGGGTTACCTCTGCCAGTATAGATGTAAACACATACATACAAGCACACACACCACACACAAGTGCATACATGGCTACACACACACACACACTAATAAAAAATAAAAGGTTCCAGAAAAAAGAGAAAGAACAAGAAGTGAACAGTTTTTTTTTCACCTTAACATGTTTCGCTGTGTTGCTCGATCGACTCCAGTTCTGTTGTTTGTTTTTCACCACTGGCTGTGCATTTCGGGAGACTGACTTTCGACAAGAATTGCAGCTGACAAATACTTCTGAGTGCTCGTGATTCTGTGAGTCACAGCCCTGCCACAGTATATCAAACAAGGCTCTGTAATAGAAAATATTGAATATTACTGCACCAAACATACCACTACCCATGTTTAGCATTCATCACATTTCCTTCTTCCCCCATCTCTATCCGTCACTCAACTCTCATACTCCTGTGAACTTAACAACCAACACTGCAAGGGGGTGCTGAAAAGTTCCTGGCCTTAAGGGTGTTGCAAAGGGCCTGGTTGGAGGCCCAACCTTCTGAGTCCTTTTACAGGGCTTAGAAAAACCGAAGGACCACTGCAATATGTGTGTGAATCTGAGAGGGGAATATGTTGGATAAAATCATAATTAACTAATCCTATTGTATTGTCTTTCATCCAAGGCCAGGAATTTTTCAGCACCCCTTCTTTTATTCAATGAGAGAATTGTTTCATTCAGTTACTACCAATACTTCCAGTGCCTATACCATACTTCCATTTACCTCTTTCAATGAGGGAAGTGTCTCACTCAGCCTCTACCTCCAAAGCTTGTAATGAACCTACCTTTGATGCCATAACTTCCATTGGTTCAGAAGGTTTCTGTAGCTGCAAAGGACATAAATTGATGTGAACAATAAGAAAGAAAGAGTGAGAGAGAGAGGTTTTAAAACTGTCTCTACAGATATCCTATAGAAATTAGAGCCAGCACTAGTTTGCTACAACATTTTGTAAATGAATACCTCAATGTAAACAATGCACTTGAAGACGGGAAAATAGGTAAAGCGTGTAGATGGGTGTGGATACATATTTCAGGAGTTCTTGCTCCTTCTTCAGTAATACATCTAAACCGTTAACCATCCATAAACACATTGCTTAAATAGCTACCAAATATACTGGTGTAACATAATTGGATAGACCAATTTCACATAATAAACACATTCCTGACAACTGGTATGTACATTCGATATTCGTGTAATTCAAAATATTCATTACTATTTCATTTTAAGATCTGTTTTAGTGGGGAAATGAAAAAATTATCCTCAGAGAAACACTTAACAATTGTCCAACTTGTTGAGAAATAGCTACTGAAGTTGGCTACTTAGTCACTGTTGATCAGCATGCTGTGGCTACTCAGACCATCTTTGACTAGGGTAGTCAGAATAACTGCCACCATCTGAAAGGTATTTGCAGAAAATTTCATTAAAAAATACCAATTTTTCTGAAAGTTATGAAGAAACGAAATCTAAACACGTGAATTACTCAAAACTCTTCCCCACCACCAAACACGTTTTCGTAACAAATTCTGATATAATTGTAATCTATGCATTCTTGTAATCCAACAGTAATTATTCAGTCTAATAGGAGCAAATAGATAAATAGGTGCAAATATAGCAAGTTAGTTTGAAGCACTTCCTCGCCAGACTGATGGATATAGGCATTTCAGACTAGTTATCTCCCCTTCAGCATCAGACACTGGGAGGGGAAAGCACAGTGGACTGACCCGAGATATAATCCCTCTCGTTATATTCCACTCAGTAGTGATGTTTATAAATATAAACTTGAGAGCCATTAACTATGTATGTATACACTGAATAAATAAGAAAAACTGTGAGGAGGAAGATAGTGAAAAAAGATAAGAGTGAAGGCCTGAGAATAGAAGGTGTTACCCATGTATCCAAGAGTCAGCCCGACTGTCCGTTGATAACCAGCTGGGAAATGTAGATATTGCAATGAAACAGGCCGTTTGCATATCACTAGAAACGTCAACATACTTCTGTAACAACTGTACACCTTTCTCAGACAGACCTGAATAAAATTGGAAAGGAAAGAAGATATTAGTGAAATAGCCATAGATTATGTCAAGACTTTCGTATTGGTTATTATAAGTAAAACAATAAAGAAATGATTGACAATAGAGAAATACAGAGTGCCTCTGTTTTTTAGTACATGGTAAATGCGACTCTACCAAAATTCAATGCACAATTACATCCAGTTATTTTTTTTTTACTTGTTTTAGTCATGGCTGCAGTCACATGACTAAAACAAGTAAAAGAGGAAAAGAAAATGCAGAAATATTACATTTGCTTGCAATTAAACAGTATGCCATGTGACCACACGAAATACGTGGTGTCACTGGTAAGTTCCAGTAACAGGCCATAGTGGTGAACGTGTTAAAGTATCGTTCACCAACATCATCGTTTAATGCCTGCTTTCTATGTTGGCATGGGTTGGATGGTTTGATATGGAGCTGGCTTGCAGGGAACTGTCCAGACTCCAGCTGTCTGTTGAGGCATGGGAAATATGGCTGGATGTCCTTCCTAATGCAAGGGGATGCGATAAATAAGTAAAGGTTTTTCTAATTACTCCAAAACAATGCATACCCTATCCATCATCATCATTTAACATCCGTTGTCCATGCTGGCATGGGTTGGATGGTTTGACCAGGGCTGGTAAGCTGAGGAGCTGTACCAGGCTCCAGTCTGTTTTGGCATGGTTTCTAAAGCTGGATGCCCTTCCTAATCCCAACCACTTTACAGAGTGTACTGGGTGCTGTTACGTGCCACTGGCAATGGGTGCCAGTTGCTTGACACCAGTATCTGCCATGACAACCAATGGGTCTTCTTCTCAAGCACAAAATATTGCCAAAGCTCTCGGTCATTTGTCCACAAAACAAATACAAATTTGTACGTGGTCTTGCATTACTTTTTTGAATGATGCACAAGAGGAAGAGAAAGAAAGAAATAAAAGAGAGGTGTATGGCTAGTACTCACCAGTGAGCAAGATGCCGTCCAAATTTCCAGCCACCACCAACTGATTGGATAAAGACTGGATGTATTCTATCAACTGAAATGAGATACAGAAATGGCAAGATGACCAATGGAACTGATTAGTGTTTTGGTTAGTGTGTAGGTGGGGAGGGGGCGAAGTGTGTAGTTTTTTTATGTCCTCTGTGGTCGAGTGTAGTCTGGGAGGTGAGAAGGGAGGAGGTGAATGTTATTCCTGTGCTCTGTGCGAAGAGGGGAAGGAAAGGAAAGAAAGATGTAGAGTGAACTAAAGAAGAGATGGGGGAAAGGAAGAGGGAAGACACTGTGTGGGAGTTGGATGGAGTCTGTGACAGGGAGAGGAGGAGGGAGGGAGAGGAGGAGGGAGGGAGAGGAGGAGGGAGGGAGAGGAGGAGGGAGGGAGAGAAACTATGAGTATAACAAAAGATGTGTGTATGATACAATAAGTGTGTGTGTGAGAGAAAATATGAGTGTATGCAAAAGTTAGAGGGAGTATATGAGTATGTGAGAGAGAGAGAGAGAGAGAGAGAGACAGAGAGTATGTGTGAAAAAACACAAGCTGGTACTCACAGAATCATCTGGAAGAAAAGTACAGGCAAATGCCACCCTGTCCCCAACAGCCATTCCTTCTTCAAACTGGAAACATAAAATTTCATAATGGCATTATCATATTATTGATTGTTACTTAGAGCTAAATCAAGAACAAACACCACACAAAACTTATACATTCTAAAGGTCTTTTACAGAGCATGGTTGTGTAGTAAGAAGATTTCTTCTCAACCACATGGTTCTGGGTTTAGTCCCATTGCATGGCACCTTGGACAAGTGTCTTCTACTATAGACCCAAGCTGACCAAAGCCTTGTGAATGGATTTGGTAAGTAGAAACTGAAACGAAGCCTTGTATGCACGCATGCATGCATTCACTCATGAATTATTATCATCATTTGATGTCTGCTTTCCATGCTGGCATGGGTTGGACGGTTTGACAGGAGCTGGCCAGGCAGAAGACTGCACCAGGCTTTACTGTCTGTTTTGACAGGGTTTTCACAGCTGGATGCCCTTCCTAACACCAACCCCTCACAGGGGTTTGGCTATATCCTATTTTATTGTTATTTAGTGCTGAATCAACTCTGATCAAGAGTTCCAGCCATGACCATCCTGTTGTTTGTATATCACTGCTACTACTCACTACAACTCACCCTTGTCTCTGCACGAGGGAGTTCAATCTAATGACTGAAATAAGTGAAAAAGAAACACACACACACAAAACATGTACACAACAACAACAAAAACATAATTGCAGTAACACTACAAGTATAAAAACACGAACAACAAAAAGAGCACAATAACAACAACAGCAACAAAACTCACCAATATTTCTTTGTAGTTATCCGTTTCTGATGAGGAAAGGAACCAAAACATAGCTCTTAGGTAAGGATTTGTTAACTGTCGTCTGAAATTACGGCACATTTTCTGCCAGAGGGCATCTTTGTTCTCTGTGAAACCAGCCAGTGCCATGCCTACCAATGCCAAACTGCGGTCAGATTCTGAGAAATAAAACATAAATGAATGAGAAAAGAGAGCAGCAGGGGGGTGGGGACAGGATAGGAAAAATGATAATTATATCTTTTTATCTTTTGTTCCAGTTACTTGAATGTGGTCATGCTGGGGCATTGTCTTGAAGGGTTTAGTCACCCGACTTATTTTCCCCTCAGTCCCCACAATAACTTTCCAGAAAATTGTATGCCCCACTTGTGGTTGGAAAAAAAAAAACTTTATTTTTAATATTTTTTTAACCTAGTGGTAAGGCTGTTGCACTCACGATTGTGGGTTCAATTCCCTGATTGGGTGGTGCATTGTGGTCTTGAGCAAAACACTTCATTTCATGTTGCTCCAGTCCTGCTTTCAATCAGGGGGGAATGTTGGCCTGCTTGCTTAGTCAGTGGGGGTGGTGTCATTTGAAGGCTAAAACAATGCAAAATGCATTGTGACCAGTGATGTGTAACGACATCTGATAGCTTGGTTGGTCACGTGACATGATCACAATTATTTAATACAAAAGAATCTATTGGTAACTCTTTTATTAAGTACTTAGTCCAAAAAAAAAAAAGGGTACATTATTGACTAAGAATAAAATGAGAACCTTATGCCTGGTGCTTATAGAACAATGCCCCACAGCAATCTTCCCATGACCCATGCTGTGAATCACTGGTTTAGTTGAACAAATTGAGTCTGGTGTTGATTTTTTTAAGGCCAGTATTTATTGCATTGGTCTCTTTTACAAAACCGTTTAGTTACAGGGATGTATCCCCTCCTCGTGCCACCAATGTTATTCAAGGGAAAGCAAAAGTGGATACAGCTTGGCACCAGTGATGTCACAACTCATTTCTACAGCTGAGTGAACTGGAGCAACATGAAATAAAGTGTCTTGCTCAAGAACACAACACACAACCTGGTCTGGGAATCAAACTCACAACCTCACGTTAGCCTGACACTCTAACCACTGAGCCATGCACCTTCACCACACACACAGAGAAATGACATTAATTTACCTTCATCTGAAGAAGGGGACCGTTCATCATTGAGAATAGCCAAAGCTAATGTTATGTGGAGGTTAAATAAAGCTATAGCTGCTGCCCTCTCATATTCACCTTGTTTCTGTAGTCTACAAAAAAGAAAGAACATACAAGACACAACTTAAAGAAATTCAAAAGTAGACAATAAATATAAAAAGTTGGAGGTAATGAAACATTAACCTAACCCTAACCACATGGGGCCATCGGTGGTTCATTGCAAACGTCATGCAACCACCATATGCACCATAATATTTTCTAATTGTTGTTGGCGATGGCAGCTTTATCTTGTAGCCAAGAATTTAGATTTTTCTTTTCACTATATTCTCCATTATGGTTTAAGCATGTGTGTGTGTATATACATACATCTCTCTCTCTGTGTATATATATGGGCACATGGTTTGATCTATTTGATGATACAAGGTATGTTATAAAAATCTGCTTAACCATGTGTCCCAATGGCAAGAAACTATTAGTAACTCTTATTTTACTTACACTAAATGAGACAAGTGGAACCTGTGGAAATTCCATAGGATGAAAAAGATAAAGAGAAGATATTTAAGAAAGAAAGGATGATATGCATTATTATTTTGCTAATTTATTTTACTTCCAGTCACAAAAATATATGATTTTAAAATTTCCCACTGCTAAGCACTTTGTATTTCTCTCTTTCTCTTCACTTTTCCCTCCCTACCCTACAGCACGTCATTAACAAAATGGAGAGAGAAAAGATGTGTAGGGATTAACCATATATATATATATACACACACATACATATATACAGTCATCTAGTTATATATATGCAATTATCTATAGTTCTCTCTCACCAAAATAACAACAGCTAATGGAAGTAACTCACCTTCTCCTGAACTCACTTATTCCAGTTGGATTTTGTAGATTGTCCCAGCCACACATCTGTAGAACATGGTACCTGTAAGAACATAGTAAATAAGACAAAAATATATGGATTGCTCTAAATTCAGGTAGAGGGGAGAAAACTGAGAATAAATGAAAACACGTTCTATTAAAACAAAATGTTACCTTGCCCAGAATTAAGTGACAGTTGGGGGACAGGAAATGCCTCTGAATGTAGAAAAAAAGTCCAAAACAACAAATTCTCAGACTTATAGCAAGATGCCATGTAGTGGGATTGAACCTGGGACTTTATGATCACAAAACAATCATCATAAGCACTCAGCTATGCCTGGTCTACAGGCATAACCCTGTCGACACTGGGCCACAATAACATTCCTGAAGACTAGAATGAAATGAGGCTAGTATGCTCCACTGGATGTGTAATGTAAGTGTATATGTGCGATAGAGGTTAAGTATAAGAGGAATTGGTTGCTGCGTGTGGAAGAGAGAAGACTGCACTGGTTTGGTCATGTGATCCAGATGGATGCTGACAGCTCCATAAAGAAGTGCTAATCTCTCAAAGTGGATGGAACACGTGGAAGAGGGAGATCCAGGAAGACATAGGACAACCTCCAGGATGCTGAACCTTTCAGATAAGATGACAAAGGACTGGGATACCTGACACCTTGCTGTACTCAAGAAGACCTGTCCTGTACAGCAGAAGTGTTAAGACCACCCCACCCTCTAGTGAAAGGGATTGACCTGCATGTGTCCTGTGTTGGGGCCACATTAAATGCACCCATCACACACTGTAAAGTGGTTAGCATCAGGAAAGGCATTCAGCTGTAGACACCAAGCCAAGTCAGAGTGGAACCTGGTGCAGCTCTTCTGCTTGCCAGCTCTGGTCAAACCATCCAACTCATGCCAGCATGGAAAACGGATGTTAAAGGATGATGATGATGATGATGATGATAGGCCACTGACACATTTACTGACAAAATTATTAAACAAAATAAAAAACCCCAATAAAACACAAAAAAAGGCACATCTTACCTCTCCTCACTGCGATAAACATATTTGGCACATGTTTCATTATCTTCAAGTCCCTGCCATTTTTCTCGCGTCTCTTTACTCTTCAAGTTTAACAGAACACTCTCAACTCCATAATAGCAATTCTGCTCAGTTTTTCTCATCTTATCTCTAATTCTATCTTTACACACTGGGATAAACAACAGTTAAGGAAACAATGGACCAGTTTCATACAAATAAACATTATTAATCACAAACAAACAAATTTGGTAATTAATAAAGATTTGTGCACAACACACAACAGATATTGGAAACTTAAAATAAACTGAAGGAAGTGAAAATACAATTTTTAAAACCTTCACTGTAAAACTCTAAATATGAGTAACTTAGATAAGTTCGGTTTCAGCCAGTATAGGCTCAGGCCATGTCTAACTTAACAGCGCCACCTGGTGAAGTCTTTTAGATTGTGATTCACACCTCAGTCATATATGGGACACCATGGCCCACTCTAGCAACAAGTTATTATTGTTGGAGACATATCTGGGTGTAGGAGATTGGTCCGGGATTTTTTTTGAGAAATTTGTTCAAAGAACTTTTGAATTTTATGGGATCTACACCTGATGAAGGCTGGAGGGTATATCAGCTGAAACGTGTTAACAACAAACAAGATGAAGATAAATATCTGTCAAATGTAAATAATGTGAATAATGTTTATGGGATCTGTTTCTGTAATTTTCAAACAGAATTAAAAGGATACTTGCCATCCACGTCCAGAGTCGTGAAAGCACTTTGTCATCTTGTACTATTTCAGCACTTTTCCATGGTTTATCTATCTAAAAATATAAAATGACAATACACAGTCAACAGATGAGAGATCCACCACCACCACCACCAACTACCGTAAGTTGAGATTTACAACAAAAACAACGTCATGGCTAGTGTAATTAGGGACTGACCTCCATTCCATATTCAAGCATGGCTCGATTCTTCATAATCATCCCAATGTCTTCTTTGAGGAGTTCTTTACAAAGATGAATGTCTTCTTTCTTCTTCCCAGAAACTTCTGTTAAATTAAATTCATTCGACCAATCCTGTAAGATAAAGAGATAAAAATATTCATGGCTGAAGCAGGGAGGGGATGAGTCTTTTACCTTTTTACTGATGAAAACAGTAACACCTTTCATAATATAGGTGTGACTTGGGGTTAAACAACAACAACAACAAAAAGGGGACACATTAGATAATGTAGTCCTAGATTAGCTTGTTGACTATAAGATGGATAATCTCAGCTGGAACACTTGATAACTGGTCTGACACATTACAGTTGATGTGGAGCTATACAACAATACTTGCTGCTGCTGCTACAACAACAACAACAACAACAACAAAACTACAAAGATGGAGAAGTAACTTACCAGAGCAATTTGGTTACAAATCGTCTCATCAGTCATTATTCCATTGGGTCGAATGGTGAGGAAACGATTGTCTTCAGAGAGATGCCAAGCAAAGGAGGAAAGGCATGTCGACTTATCACCTGAGGCAATAAAGGAAAGAGAAAGAGAGAACATGTGTTAGTATGAGAGTGAGTGAGAGAGAGAGTGAGAGAGGGAGCATGTGTTAATATGAGAGTGAGAGAAGAAGAGAGAGAACATGTGAATGTGAGAGAAAAAGAAGAGTGAGGATTGATGGTGATGAC
This sequence comes from Octopus bimaculoides, assembly GCF_046866305.1. Classification (NCBI taxonomy): domain Eukaryota; kingdom Metazoa; phylum Mollusca; class Cephalopoda; order Octopoda; family Octopodidae; genus Octopus; species Octopus bimaculoides. The sequence continues at coordinate 150,451 of NC_142954.1, forward strand.
GATGATGGTGATGGTGGTAACGATGATGGTGACGATGATACTTACAGGGTGTATATCTTTGAATGTAAGCTGGCTCAAGATCATCTGGGCCTAGAAGAGTATGAAAGAAACAGTTTTAGACATATGCCTTGTGAGTAAATTTGGTAAACTGAAACTGTGTGGAAGCCCACTGTACATGTGTCTTTCTTTTAAATCCCATGACTAAGCGGTACAGCTAAAGACACCGATATAATAAGAACCAGACCTGAAAAATAAGTATTGGTGGCAATGTATTTGACTAAAAGCCTTTAAGACAGCACTCCAGCATGGGCTGCACAAAGAAGACAAGTAAGCTATTTGTTCTTCCTCCACAAGAAGTAGAGATACCCCCAGAGACACTGGTGGTGGAGCATGATCTTTGAAAGTGGGGCCTCAACAATGACAGAAATTATCTTACTAAATTCTTGCTTATTTTCAAAATTAAGTGAAGCAAAAATAGTGTATTGCAACAGAAATATGGTAACAGAAAGGTTAAGATGATAGAACATAATTTGAGGGCCATTTAGCTACCATTTCTAGCAGGTTGAGCATGCATAGGTTTGTGAAGTTTATAGTGTTTTGTTTGAAGTTTGTCGAGTAGGTAGTTGGAAAGAATTCTAGAAATCTGGAAGCAGGAGAGGTTATTGAAAAGAAAAACTGAAGAGAAACAAAATTAAAAAGATCCTTTACCATCAGAAGTGTGGATAATATCACAGTGTTGAATTGTTGAGCTATCTTTACACAGAATACTGAGGAAACCGACCCTGAAAAGAAAAAAACACCAAGGGACATTTTAATAATAAGCAAAATTTATAGTTACTAAATGTATTAATTATTAATTTCAACGATGATGATGATGATGATGATAATGACTTGCACTGTTTGATGAGAATCTTGCTTCTCAACTACACAGTTTTCGGTTCAGTCCCATTGTGTGGCACCTTGGGCTTGTGTCTTTTGCCCCAATTGACCAATATATATATATAGTTCAAAAGTGTATAAAAAAAAAATCAATAACCAAAGACAGAGACAGGTGAGGGAACAACAAACAAGGTGTATTAGTTTGACGCTCAGGAAAAATGGAAGAAATCGTTGATGTTTCAAGCCTGTGCTCTTCTAAGAAAAGGAATGAAAAGAGGGAAAAAAACATGCTTGGATTAACGGTTAATACACATACACACATTTATATATAAGCTGCTACACTCACCGTGTGGGGCACCAACTGACTTTCTGTACAGGTTTTAATTCAGAGATTGTAAATTCCTAGTGAACAAGTTAAAGAAATACAACTGTAAACTTGAAGATAGAATTCTAAGAGAGAGTATATTCATGTTTACCCATGGCTTTTCAACATTTGGCACCAAATCTCACCTTGTGGCCAAGAGTTTTCAGCCTTAGACTAGAGTCAGGCCCACCTGGTATTTATTTCAATGACCTAGAAAGGCTGAAAGGCAAAGCTGACCTTGGTGGAATTTGAACTCAGAATGTAAAGACAGATAAAACACTGTTAAACATTTTGCTCAGCATGCTAACAATTTGGCCAACTTGCCATCCTGCCTCTAAATTAAATTTCTAATTTGCTTAAATAGTTCAATGAATTACAGGTGTCTGGACATTAATATAAATGATACAAGTTTATTAATACTGTACTATTCAAGTTACGAGTCAGTATGAGGTACCTGTAATTAGAGTAGAGGTGCATGGCTTAGTGGTTAGGATGTTGGACTCATAATTGGAAGATTGTGGTTTCGATTCCTGGACTGAGCAATGTGTTGTGTTCTGATTCCCCACTGATTGAAAAGAGAACTGGAGCAACACGAAATGAAGTGTTTTGCTCAAGAACACAATGCACGACCAGTCAGGGAATTGAGATCGTTGCCAGTGCCCCTGGACTGGCTTGTGCGGGTGGCACATAAAAGACACCATTTCGAGCGTGGCCGTTTTCGTGCGGGTGACACGTAAAAGCACCCACTACACTCTCTGAGTGGTTGGCGTTAGGAAGGGCATCCAGCTGTAGAAACTCTGCCAAATCAGACTGGAGCCTGGTGTTGCCATCCGGTTTCACCAGTCCTCAGTCAAATCGTCCAACCCATGCTAGCATGGAAAGCGGACGTTAAACGATGATGATGATGATGATGATGTAGCGATTGTGAGTGCAACAGTCTAACCACTAGGCCATGCTCCTTCACGTCCCCTAATATATACAATTAAATTCATTAAATTCGGTAAGGGATCTTGGCAGAGGTCTTATCAATTCTACTGTTCCTCTGACACCTGCTCCCTACTTCCTCTGCCCTGATATTAATACACAGTGTGCAGTAAAAGGATACAGGATCATCTAAGTTTCTAAGATTCCAGATAAATACTTGATTCTGAAAAAAAAAAAAAACAGATATTTAAAATCCATGACGAATCAAACAGATTATGTTTGACAATCTGAATGACAAGCAAGTACAAACACTGGCATATGCTGATAGTAAGAGACACACACAAACATGCACATGGACAGTGTTATACATACACCGAGAATGATACACGCGCACACACACAGAAGCACTGATACACACTCTCATATGCAAACACTGACATACAAGCACACACAAACACCAACATAGAAACACATACATATATACTGACAAACACACACACACACATTAACTGGTATCAATACATACAAACACTGTCCTAAAAAAGGATAGAAATCAAAATTTCATGTTAATTTAGGTTCCATACATCAGCTTAACAATGACAAAGTTATTTTACTTAATTAGTCATTATTTTAAGAATTAATTGAAACAAACTCTGTAGATTCCAACTGAAATATGGTAACAAAAGGTTAAAATGGGAGGTTTTTAATCTTTGGACCAGATGTGGTTTAATGTGGGTTGGTGTTAACTGGCTTTAACTATTTAATCCTTTAGCATTCACATTATCCTGTCAAATGTAATGTTTTTTATTCACATTGTCTTCATTAATCATTTATCATCTCGTAACTGTGATTTTGATGATGTAAGACCACTACTCTATAGCAGAAACGTTAAGGCTGCCTCCCCACACCCTGGTGAAGAGGATTGGCCTGCAAGAGTCTTGTGCTGGTGCCACATAAAAGCACCCAATACACTCTGTAAAGTGGTTGGCATTAGGAAGGGCATCCAGCTGTTAGAAACCAGGCCAAAGCAGACTAGAGCCTGGTGCAGCGCTCCAGCTGGCCAGTTCTGGTCAAACCATCTGATTCATGCTAACATGGACAACAGACATGTGATGATGATGATGATGATGATGAATGCCATTATAGAGTAAGTGTGAGAGGTAAGATCTGGTCAGTTTGAACATAAAACAGGAAGAATATTTGGGGTGCATATGGCCAGTTTAAATGTTGAAGAGTTAATTAGTTGAGATTACAAAAATAATTGAGAAATTGAAGTGAGAGAGGAAAGCTTACCTCGGTAAAGGAAACAACTCTGTTTGGGAACAAAGGATCAATAGATATGCCATAAAGGGCTTTGGTGTTAGTTGACAACTGGGGTTTGGTAGATTCTATAAAATACAACAAACGGTTAGTTATGTTAAAAGGAAACAAAAAAATGCACCAATGCTTTTATTTATTTACTTATTTTTTTTACTTGTTTCAGTGTCATTTGAATGTGGCCATGCTGGAGCACTGCCTTGAAGGGTTTTAGTCAAACAAACAGACATCAGGACTTATTAATCCTGCGATGGACTAGCGTCCCATCCAGGTGGGGAGGTGGGGGAATATATATACACCTTATGACTTGAGAAGCTAACTTTACCTTTACTTTCAGTTTACACACACACACACACACACATGGTGGGGTTCTTTCAGTTTCTGTTTACCAAATCCACTCACAAACTTTGGTTGGCCCAAGGCTATACTAGAAGACGCCTAAGGTGCGAGGCAGTGGGACTGAACCAAGAACCATGTTGTTGGGAAGCAAGCTTCTTACCACACAGCCACACTAGTGCCTGTACATATATTATATATATATATATATATATATATATATATATATATATATATATATATATATAGGGTGTGATGGATAAATTGTCGCTGTCTTATATTTTTGATTTTGCAAATTCGCATCGTTTGTTTTTGATTTTGATGACTACACAGTATAGTAGGGGCAGTCGGGCACTGTCTGTGAGAAAAACAGCACCACGACGCAATTCACTCTGCCATAAATTTGGAAACGACATGCTGTACCACTTGGTATTCACACTGAAAGCACCAATACAAACAGTTTAGAGTGTTTGAGTGTCAATTTGAGGACGTATACTGAGAGTGATAAAAATCAAACATCCAGTCAACATCATGGTGTTTGGAGTGATCACTAGTGATGGTGATGTTATGCCTCCCTTCATCTTTCCACATGGCCTCAGACTCAAAACAGAGGCCTACATCAAGTGCCTGGAGGAGGTAGTGCTGCCCTGGGTCAAGAGGGTGGCTACTGGAATTTAGATGACAGTTTATTCACCACACATTGTATATATGCACACACACATCTGTGTGTGTGTGTGTTTGGGATTATTCTTACAAACATTTCATTTCTAAAGATATGGTTAACAGTCTGGAAAGTCCAAACCTGAAAGTTGTAGCAACATTTTGGCATTGGAACTCACAACTCACCTCGAATATCATAAACACGTAGGCATTTATTGACTCCAGCTACAAACGTCTTCGATTCTCTTGGCTGCCAGCAAAATGAAGTACTAAATTCCGATATTCCTAGAGAAAACAAAGAATATTAATGAGATATTAGAATACAACAATTGATCAATCCTTGAATTGCAGAAATCCACTCAAAATGTCATTACCGTTATCTCTGGAAAGTTTTAGAATATATTAATGCCTGCTATCTCCAGGATTTTATTCAATGCTGATGCCACGTAAAAAGCATCCAGCTGTAAAAACCCTGGCAAATCCGATACAAAAATCTGGTGCAGGTTCCTGTCAACCTGTCCAACCCATGCCAGGACAGAAGGCAGACGTTAAACAATGATGATGATGATGATCTATCCTTTTTAGAGGTAAATCAAGTTTGAAAGTGTTTTTTGTTGAGATATCTTTTATGTTTTACTTGTTTCAGTCATTAGACCGTGGTCATACTGGGGCACCTTGCTTGGCTTGGCTTCATGCTCTTGCTTGATGGGGCTGGGGCCGTTCCAAGTTAGTGATCTCAGAGACATCATCATAACTTGGAAAGAAAAAAAAAGTCAAGGAGTGGCTGTGTGGTAAGTAGCTCGTTTACAAACCACATGGTTCCGGGTTCAGTCCCACTGTGTGGCACCTTGGGCAAGTGTCTTCTACTATAGCTTCGGGTCGACCAAAGCCTTGTGAGTGGATTTGGAAGACGGAAACTGAAAGAAGCCTGTCATATATATATATATGTTTGTGTATATGTGTTTGTCCCCCCAACATCACTTGACAACCGATGCTGGTGTGTTTACGTCCCCGTAACTTAGCGGTTTGGCAAAAGAGACTGATAAGATAAGTACTAGGCTTACAAAGAATAAGACCTGGGGTCGATTTGTTCGACTAAAGGCAGTGCTCCAGCATGGCCGCAGTCAAATGACTGAAATAAATAAAAAAATGTCACAACCATCACCTCCACCACCATCAAATTCACACAGAAATGTTATAAACCTAATGTTAATCTTACCAATATCTAAATATGGTTTAGTCACTTCATTAGGAACATAATGTTTTCTTTCAAGAGGCATTGCCGATTCTACAGACTTGCTGTTCACGTCCCAGATTGCAATGCAACCATCATGTCGATTTTTCTCAAGTCCGGCAGCCAACTGGAATATAAGACAACATAAAACAATGTAATAATATTAAACAGTGAACAGATAGAGTAACAATATCAATGACGAGCTTGAAAACCACACTTTGTGCAGACTTTTAAGCTAGCTCCTGTGGAGGGTTAATTGAGCAAAACAAAACAGAGCTAAATAGCATGACTATAACACGTTTATAATGACTATATGCCTCAGGGGATGTTTGATCAGAGGTTAAGGACGGATGGGAATTAATTTTTACTCCTAACATACTTTACTCCTATCTGCCTCAAATCCTGACTTCCTACACAGCTACTTCCCTGGTCTACCTCCATTATGTTTAATTATCATTTCACCAATGAAAAAACAACTTGCCAAAAGCCATACAAACCGACAAAGAGCCAAAGTAAACCAGAGTGTGATGAAGGCAAGAAAGCTGAAACTTCTAAGTCGTTGTTGGTCTTTTCCTCATAAAAGTTAATGTGTGTGTGTGTGTGTGTGTGATGCATTTTCATGATTGATTTACTACTTTCTCTTTGTCTTAAGTGTGTTTACTGACTTGTAAATTTGTAAACAGAAGAACAAACAGCCTTGCGATCATGTCTTTTTGGAATATCAGGGACTACATTTTTCAGTGTGACTTTAAATTTTGCTATACAATAGGATGTGCTTTGAGGGCAGTTTGGCTGCAATTTCTGGCAGGTTTAACAACCTGATAGAGATTCATTCATTGACTTAACTACTGATTTTGGTTACAGATACAGAAAAAAATAAAGGGAAAATATGAAATCAAAATGATTTTACTGGAAACTTACCAAATTTGATTCAATTGGGTTCCATGCCAAATAATTACACTGTCTTGTGTGTCTCTGAGCTGTAATCAAAACAATGGAAGAAGCAGACATTTAGAATGGTTATTAGAAGAAATGGCAAAGGGAAGAACAGTTATGGTTCATGATGTTGAATTTGAGAAAAACATGTTTCATGTATATCTGTCTGTCTGTCTATCTATAGACAGATAGACAAATAGAGAGATAGACAAAGAGAGAGATAGATAAGTAGAGAGATAGACAAACAGAAAGATAGATAAGTAGAGAGATAGACAAATAGATAAATAAACATATAAACAGATAGATAAGTAGATGGAAAAACAAATAGGCAGATAGATAAGTAGATAGACAAATAGACAGATAGATAGCTAGCTAGCTAGATAGATAGAGAGATGTGAAATTCAGGGAGATTTGGCTGCTATTTCTGGCAGCAAGTCTAGCGTACATTGAGCTTTGATACATTATATATTTACATATCTTTCTTTCTGCTTCCCTCTATGTTATTTCTGTCTCCATCTTTGCAAATATTTTTGCTAAAGTCTTGCTGTCATTTCTAGCTTATGAAATATCGCAGTTAAATGGACCTTTTGTAGTTCATTTGTATCATGTAACAAATAGATGTAGAATGTATAGACAGATAGATAAACTGAGAGATAGACAGATAGATAAACTGAGAAGTGTAAAGTGAAGATCAACAGAATGAAACATACCAAATTCTTTGCCTGCCAAATCACAGTTCCGTACATCTCCAAGACTGTTAAAAGAAAATGAAGCAAAATGAAACAAAACTTGAAAATGGTACAATGGGCAGTTAATAAACTACTAAGGAAACAAATGTTGTTGTTTAACCCTTTTGCTATCATATTTCAGTTGAAACACACTACTTTTGTTGTTATCTTCCTTTGAGAAATGTTGTCCTTGGTCAAACGTGGATCCTACGTACTTGAAGGTGTCCATCAAGTCTGTCTCTGTTCAGCACCATGCTGTCTTTTGGTTGCTACTATTATCTAGGATTATGCTCTTTTCTCAGTTGATCTCCATCCGTATGCTCCTGATACTTTTTCCAGTTTTAAGTCTTAGCTCCTGTAGTTCTGCTGCACTGCTTCTACTTGTTTTCCAACAAGACTCAGAGTGTACAAGACTCTGGCAACTTTGATCCTTCTGTATGGACTCTTACAACTGACACTGAAAAGATCCGGGCATTTGATTTTATTCTACATATTCCCCTCTCAGATTCACACATTTATTCCAGTTGTCTTTCAGTTTTTTTAAGCCCTGTAAAAGAAAGTGGAAGGTTGGGCCTGTGACCAGGCCTTTCACGGTACCCTTAATATCAGTAACTTTTCAGCACCCCTTTGTATGTGTGTGCTTTTATGCATCAAGTGGCTAAATGAGAGGATCTCAAGGCTAATGACAGTATTTCGTGTTCTAACAAGGCAATCCATCTGAAGGTGGATATTAAGATTACATTTTGGTATTAATGCTGCTTCTGTTGCTAATAATTAATTTTTAATTAGCCTGTTGGCTATTTGCAACATCAGCGTCTGACAAGATGCTGATATTCTATATATTGTAACAGCAAGATTTGACTGGGATGCGGTGACTGGACACCTCCCACTGATGATTTCCAGCAGAGTGAAATCACATGATATGAAATTCCAACGCCTATGGCAGACGATTCTTGTCTGCTATAATCTATGTGTGTGCTTTTAACTACTAACAAAACAGAAGCCTTAGCAGCTGTGCGTCAGTGAGCCAGAGTTTGTTGCCATAGCAACAGAAGAGGCAGGGAGAGACAAGAGAGTGATGCACACTGACATTACACATTCAATGAAAGAAATGATAAATAAATCAACAACAGTTGTTTTTTCTCCACACTTACTTGGTCAGAAGAATTTTGCCAACGACTTGTCCGATAGCTAAGAGGTTTGGATATTCTGGTCTTGGGTAGAGTGCCACACACTGAAAAATAACAAAACAGTAAGAAAACTAGAAAAGCATTCGGAGAGCGCAGACCTCTGCTAAGCAGCTCATTTTAAGATAGATACGTGAGCAAAATTACTAATAGAGAAATGAAAAGAAACTTTGAAAACAGCAAAGCCACAATAAGTTACATGGGAACGAGGAACGTGTTTCAAGGGAGATAATCAAAGAATGTAACGTTGTAATACTTCATGTAAAGTAAATATAATAAATGAAAAATCCTTCAAAAATCCATAAAAATTTCCGGATCACTACCAAAAATTCATCATCTGTTCTTTGTGTCATTACCAACATTTCCTGCAAGTTTCATCAAATACTGTTCACACCTTTTTGAATTATTTTGCACACGGACGGACGGACAAACCAATGCCTATGAAAACATAACCTCTTTCCTTGGCAGAGGTAATGACATTAGAAGTATTTACTGAGATCAAGGTTATTCCACTACACTAAACCTCATACCTACAACTCTACTCCTCAATTTGTTTTATTTTCATATCTCATTCTTATCTATTCCATCGCTCAATGGTTAAAATGCCGGACTCACAATCATGAGGTAGTAAGTTTGATTTCCGAACCGGGGCTGTGTATTGTGTTCTTGAGCAAGACACTTTATTTCACGTTGCTCCAGTTGACTCAGCTGTAGAAATGAGTTGCGACATCACTGGAGCCAAGCTTTAACGGGGCCCCTTTGCCTTTCCATTGGATAACAGTGGTGGCGTGGAGAGGGGGAGGCTGGTATGCATGGGTGACTGCTGGTCTTCCATAAACAACCTTGCCCGGACTTGTGCCTCAGAGGGAAACTTTCTAGGTTCAATCCCATGGTCATTCATCACTGAAAACAGTCTTTACCCTTTATCTGTCTTAGCTTCCAGTTTAGATTATGATGCCTCTCTCTCTCTCTCTCTCTCTCTCTCCATCCCTCTTTTAAGCTATAGCAGAAGTCTGGGGCTATAGAAGACACTTACCCAAGCAAGGTATCATATTGGGACTGAACCTGAAACTACATGGTCAGGAAGCAAACTTCTTAACCACACAACCATGCTTGCACCAATTATATGAATGTGTATCGACACTACTAACCTTCATAAACTGTACATCCGAAGGGAGGCATGTGTAGAGAGGAATGGCACAGGAGTTGCTTGATAAGGAAACAGCTTTCGCTGAAAATAGAAGAAATAAAAATACAAGAAAATAATAAGTAATTTGTCAAAATGTGTGTTGAAACAGATATCATTATACTTGGTGATGGTTTCAAATTCTGCCTAGGTCAACTTTACCTTTCATCCTTTCGGGGTCGATAAAATAAGAATCAGTTAAAGACTTGGTGTCAATGTAATCGACTCATCCCCTCCCTCAAAATTGCTGGCCTTGTGACAAAATTCGAAACCATTGTCTGATTTGGCATGGTTTCTACGGCTGGCTGTCCTTTCTAACACCAACTACTCCAAAAGTGCCATGGGTGCTTTTTACGTGCCACTGGCACAGGAGCCATTTACATGCTACCAGCAACAGCCACGACTATGATTTCACTTGACCGAACAAGTCTTTTCAAGCACAGCATAGCACCAAAGGTCTCAGTCACTTGTCATCCCCTCCGTTAAGCCCAACATACAAAGATCATGCTTCACCACCTCATCTCATGTCTTCCTGGGTCTACCTCTTCCACAGGTTCCCTCCAGTTAGAGATGGCACTTCTTCACATGCATGACCATATCAGTGCATTCGTCTCTCTTGCACACCACATCTTTTGTCTCTTTTTACATTATTTTTTTAATAAATTGGAGGGAAATGAAAGGGTTAAAAAAAATTACTTACCCATTTGATTCTGTGCCAAGTTGGCCTTGTTTTCCACCCGATACTGGGTGACTGAAGTCCCGCACATGATGAAATTATCATGGTTGCTGTTGGACCAACAAACATCCCATTTACAGATACTCATTGTCAATACAAGTTTCCTTTCATTTGGTTTGGTTGACATAAAAAAAAATCAATAAATTAATTAAATAACAACTGAAACAAAAGAAAACAAAACTTGTGAATAATTAAAAAAGTGGTCTTTTATGGTCCTACAGAAAGTTTAACCTTTTCGCAGCATTCACATTATTCTGTCCAGAGTAATGGTTATTTATTCGCATTATTTTGAATTTGTAGCGGCACAAGTTATATTTTTAGAATGACATTGTAGGGTAGATGTGAGAGGTCATATCTTGTCAGACAGGTAGAATATTTAGGCCAGGTAATTGGCACCGATGCTGGCATGGGTGGGACAGTTTCACAAGAGCCAGCCAGGCAGAAGCTTGCACCAGACTTTTGCGACTGTTTTGGCAGGATTTTTACAGCTGGATGCCCTTCCTAACACCAATCACCCAGCAGAGTGGATTTAGTGCTTTTTACATGACACCAGCTCAGGTGATGTCAGTTTTGGCAAGGTTCTTACAGCTGGATGCTCTACCAGATACCAACCACTTCACAGTGTGGACTAGGTGCTTTTTAAGTAGTAGCATTTTATCTGATCAAATTCATCCTATGGCTGCAGAACTGTTTCTGGAGGGAAACGCAATCTTTCAGGATGATAATGCACCAATTCACACAGGTAAAGTTGTTACTGAACATAGTGGGTGCTTTTACATGCCACCGGCACGAGGGCCAGTCAGGTGGTACTGGCAATGGCCACACTCAAATGGTGTTTTTCACATGCCACTGGCACAAGTGCCAGTAAGGCAACGCTGGTAATGATCATGCTCAAACAGTGCTTTTTACGTGCCACCAGCACAGGGGCCAGTCAGCGGCCCTGGCAACGATCACCATCAGATGGCACTCTTAGCGCTCCACTAGCACAGATGCCAGACATGCGGTGCTGTCATCGAATTTGATTTTGAATTCACTTGCCTTAACAGGTCTTCACACGTAGAGTTTAGTGTTCAATGAAGGAAAGGTACGCATAAGTGGGCTGGTTACACCACTAGCATAGGCCACAGGTTATAGTCTCACTTGGCTTGCTGGGTCTTCTCAAGCATAGCATATTTCCAAAGGTCTCGAGAGGCTTCTTTTCCCTTTGTTGACCAAATCCATTTACAAAGCCCATAGCTACAGTAGAAGACATTTACCCAAGGTAGTAAACCAAAGATCACATGGTTGGGAAGCAAGCTTCTTAACCACACAGCCATATATATAATACACCCTGATTAACTCTGTTTTTTTTTTCACTTTTGTACCATACACACACGTGGGTGAGGGGGAGAAAGGTAAAGAGACCTTACATACTGTCGATAAGCCAGCTGGAGGAGATGTCCTCCTGGGGCTAAAAGCAACAGTAACATCCACCCCTAGGGGTCAGCCACATTTAAGTGGCAATATACGTCACTTTATCGTGCAGTTACTGTTAATACCTCATTTAGAGAATTAACATTGCTTGTTTTCACTTTTTCGATATCAGTGAATAATTTCACTGGAAAAAGATATATATATATATATATATATCTTTTATCTTTTACTTGTTTCAGTCATTAGGCTGTGACCATGCTGGGGCCACACCTTGAGTTTTTAGTCGAATGAAGTGACCCAAGTATTTATTTTTTTAAGCAAGGTACTTATTCTAGCTATGTATTTTGCCAAACCACTAAGTTACGGGGATGCAAGCACACCAACACTGGTTGTTAAGCGGTGGTGGGAGACAAACATAGACATACATACATACATATATTTCTTTCAGTTTCCGTCTACCAAATCCACTCACAAGGTTTTGGTAGAAAACACTTGCCCAAGGTGCCACACAGTGGGACTGAACCTGGAGCCATGTGTTTGGGAAGCAAGCTTATTACCACACAGCTAAGTCTGCACCTACACACACATTCATACATACAAAGGCAATAAGAGAGCCTCTGCGTGGTTTCTCAAACTGTTAGAAATAGCAGCCAAATATCTCTCTCAAATAACACGGAGTCAAACACTGTATACCTGGATACACAAAAAAGGTGGGATGGTCATGACTGAAATGTCTTTCTTCAGAGTAACTCCAGGTTAGCCCTGAGCGAACAGATCTATGAGGAAAGGCATTCGTAAGTATCCCATTTTCTTGTATAATCAGGGCCTACATTGTCCCACGATTCCTTCTTTTACACACACGCACACACACACACACATATGTGTATAACGTTATACACATACATACATATATATATATTTGTGTGTGTGTGTGTATATAAGCTCTTCTTCGCTCAACGAAAAATAACAAGCCGAACGTACCGACAGACCGACACACTATACTATAAACAGTACTAAGTCCAGATAGTATTACGGGGCGTATATATATTGGTAGGTAGATGACAATACATCGGGAAAGAATCACATCTTCATCGACAGACAGAGCTTCTGTGACAACGCAGAAAGCCACCAACAAGAAAGCTTTCCAATGTTGTTCGAATTCCATCTCGTGCTGTTTATTATAAGCCTACATTGACAACAATCATTATTATTACACGAGCCAAGTAGGAAAACTAGGTGATCGTTTGGCTCGCTAGAAATAACAGCTAAATAAACCTCCTTTAAAAGTGTAAAGTTCACATCAGATGATGTGGTCCCAAGTGATCCTTAAAAAAGATGGGATAGTCAAGGTTGCGAATGTCTTTTAATAGATGTCTGCTCGATCAGAGTTGACTAAGGGCTCAACATCATCTCCGATCAGAATACAATATATATATTCTTCCAACTAATTCGGGATTAGTAATAAGTTAATCATAACCGAAATGGAATTATTAACACAACTAGAAGAATGCTATTTACCTTTTCGAATAGATATAATTAAGAAAAGTGGGTGTCTGAAACGAAGTTGGAGTTGAAACAAGATAAGGAAGGAATACGATAATCACCTCTTAATTATGGAGCAGAAGTATGTTTATCATTCGGCCGAAATACACAAATATCGCTTCATACGCGTGTTTTCTACAAGTGGTCACGTGATGGTCGAGTCTTTCTGGCTTAACGCGGGCCCAGGGCAGTGGCAAGGTAGAGTTCGAGTTCGATCTCGGTCTGGAGAGAGGAGAGTTATTCAGCAGAAAGCTGTGACGTGCTGTTCTCTTCCGCCAAGTACACTTCACCAAGTTCCAACTGCATCAGAAACCAACATATTTTCTGACAGAATCATTCAAGATGTACCATTTTTTGCTGTACTTTCGTTTAGGCGTTTAAATTATAGTGTGGCAGTCAATTACACCTCTTGTCCTCGTATTTCTTTTCGCTGTTATATACCTGACTCGTTTGGAACCAGGAAATTATGTCACCAGGGCCAGAGCCACGCTACTCAACCTCCTAAAATTATAACAACTGGGACAACAATAACAACATAAATGATAACAACGAATTATCCGTCCGTCAAATCACTCTTTGGACTTGCACGTGTCTAACAAGAAGTCGCATGACAAAACGAAAGAGGCTGTGGGCTGAAACAGTATTTATATTATATCGTTAAAATTCCATTACTGAACGGATGGTTTTGGGCAGCAACATTCTACATTTATTTACATGTTGTCAGCAATGAAGTCGTCTAAAACGGAACATTTCATCCTACCTAGATCAACAAGAATTTCTTCATCGTATTAATATAACTGTCTTGATTAAGTTAACTTTTCTGTTGTTTTTTTTAGTGCAACACAACGTACGAGGTGGATCATCCAAGTAGAACAAATGGCTGTTGATGACATAACTTCATCTTACACCGGTAAATATCTAGCAGCAGAGGGCGCTTCTCGTCAGCACCCCCCCCCCCCTCTGACATGGCAGTAATTGATTCCGACAGGAATGTGAAATTGTTGGTTATTACTGGTGTTGTTAGAGAAGCCGGCTGCATGAGACATGGCTCATCATCAGCGGGCCGCACTACTAAAAAAAGATTGAAGGTGATTTTTTTTTGTTAGACATTCTGAAAGTCCCGCAGGCTGCCTAAAACCGGACTAGGCCAACTTCTTCGTCATCATCCGACTTCCTAGAATTAGCAGCCAAATCTCTTTTAAATCATTTCCTACCGTTTTCAAACAAGAAAGAAAAGTTAGAATAATTTATTTAACTGTCATTACCTTGAATAAAATACGAGATGGTTACAACTGGAATTGGTCTGCCTGTGTCGTAATTAAGGGTAAATAAAAGCAAAGGACACATCTAAAACTGTTCTCATTGAAAATATGTCCGAAATTAAAGAGTGGTGGTCGCGGCTGGAAGTGCTTGATCATTGATCTACATCAGTGTTTCATATGGATCCTTTTGCTTTCTATTTTACTCTGCTGTACCCCCGTAGCCACTCAGTGTTTAAAAAAAAAAAAATCCTTTTATATTTTTATTATTAAATGCTTAAAAAAATTGTGAAAATATTTTGTGTATTAAAGAAATAAAACCAATTTATTGCACATAAATTTTAACAAGAAACTCTTCTATGGACCCCGGAGGGCCGTGTGGACCACAGTTGAGTTCCACTGGTCCACATGGTTTAAAGCGAAACAGTAAAGGAAGACACATTGAATAGTGTTCTCCTAGATATGTCTGGATTAAAAATGGGATGGTGGTAGCTAGAGGTTTTTGATTGTTTGTTGGGCCAGGGCAAACATGGGGGCAAAATAACAAAGAAAGACATGGAGAAGTAATATTGGTAAAAGGATCACCATTTTAGCGAAAGTGTTCATAGAGGTTCTGTAAGTGAGCTTTTGAGAAGTGTGTGTCATGGAATATCAGAAGGTATTTTTATACAAAGTATTTTAATTTATTAAAAGATGACTGGCTCCCGTGCTGGTGACACGTAAATAGCACAGTCCGAACGCAATCGATGCCAGGCTCACTTGACTGGCTCCTGTACCCATGGCATGTAAAAAGCACCCACTACACTCTCAGAGTGGTTGGCATTAGGAAGGGCATCCAGCTGTAGAAACATTGCCAGACCAGATTGGAGCCTGGTGTAGCCACTGGCTTTCCTGACCTCAGTCAAACCGTCCAACCCATGCCAGCATGGAAAATGGATGGTAAACGATGATGATGATGATGATAAGAGCTGACAAGTAATATGAACGTAGCAGGTATATGTGCATGAGTCAGAGAAAGCTTTACAACTTATGTTTGAAATATGGATTCAGTTGGAAGTCGTTATAAGCAAACAGAAACAGCTAGAGTAAATGAAAATATACCCTGCTAGAGGTAATGGAAAGATACAGGATGGTGTTGAAGAAAAGTGGGGTAATAATAGGGTGGCCAAAAGGGGTGGATGGATGTAAAAACAACAAAAATGATGGATTAATCAGGTTGAGGTTTATTTGTGAAATACAGTTGTTTTGAAATTGATACAGAAAGTGGTCCATGTTTGTAGGGGCCTGGGTGCCAAGGGGGCAGTAGCCCGAACAAGTTTGGGAACCACTGCTCTAAGCCATGGGGACTCCTTTGAAGAGAGCTTCATAAAGACAGAAGAGGTATTAACCAACCTAGATTTCTTCCTGCACTTATTTCTTCTAGATTTCAACCTGAGGGCCATTTCCTTTCAGATATGTTATTACACGAGCAAAGGTAGGCAGAGTCTCTGCTTGACCTTATAAATATGCTATCCATTGAGCAAATAGTACTCTGTCCAGCAAGGAGTAAAAATGTCCTGGACAATGTTATGGCAATACCAAGGATTTTCTTGAATTTTGACTTAGTAGAACTAAAAATGCATGGTCTGAGGAAAAGTGCGAGCATGCAGTTTATTAGAAGCACCTAACTAAAACCCTTCAAAATGGTGCCCTAGCATGGATGCAATAGAAGATAAAAGGCAAGAACTACCAAAATATTGTGACAGACATTTAAGAATTTGGAGGGCTGAGGGGGAATTTTTTCTCTTTTCTTGAAGAAGAACAATCAAAGAAAACAACAGTTCTGTGGAAATGAAAAATTAATTTAAAAAACAACAACATTATTAATAATAATAATAATTTCTTTATTTGTTTCAAAAATGTAAAATGAAAAAGAAAAATGTTCTCTCCTCTCAACTTATCTTGCAAAGTTACTTGGTGACCTGCCAGTGCAGGTGCCACTTAAAAAGCATCCAGTCCGCACTGTAATTATTATTATTATTATTATTAAAGTGTGCTAACAATTCTGTCTGCTCACCAACTTAATAACAATAATGGTTTCATATTTTGCCACAAGGGCAGCAATTTTGGGGGAGGAGATGAGTCGATGACATTGCCCCCAGTGTTCAATTGGTACTTATTTTACTGACCCCAAAAGGATGAAAGGCAAAGTTGAATAATAATATCTCGGCCAAAGAATTTAATAAAGCTCAGAAAATATAAAGATTTGCTGATTGAAATTGAAAAAAAATGTGGCATTTCAAGACAGTTACAATACCAGTGATTGTAGGAGCACTTGGAATGATCAAAAAAAGGAACTGAAGATTATTTGAGGATGATCCCTAGTTTACCATCCATGCAAAAAGAACAAAAGATTGTTTTAACTGGTACGTCACATATATTGAAAAGAGCATTGTTGCTGTGAATTTTCTTCTTTTTTTTTCCACCTTTTCCCCCCTTTTTATAAAAAATGGTTTCTTATTTCCTTTTTCTTTCTTTCTTCTCCATCTTTTCTATCACATGACTTTGTAAATGAGCCATCTAGTGTGTTCATATCTAATGGTCTACCAATGTATACAGTGAGTTTCTTTGCCCTTGGTGCTGGGAAGACACTCGGCAAGAAATGGAAACAAAATTGAAAGAAGAGGATAGTAAATAACAATGATAATGAAGATAATCCTTTCTGTTGTAGGCAAAAGGTCTGAAATTTGGTGGGAGGGGGACAGTCAGTTAACCTGGCCCCCTAGTGTTCAACTGGTGCTTATTTCATTAACCCCAAAAGGATGTGAAGCAAAGTCAACTGTGGTCATTATTATTATTATTATCATTATTATTGTTATTATTTCTGACATACACAATGCCACATATTTTGTGGGATATGTGGGATTTATTCAATGGGATGCTACTGATTTTAGTGACCCCCCCCCCCCCCGCTCCCAGAAGGATGAAAGACAAAGAAAGGTTGAGTAGAATTTGAACTTACAACTGAAAGACACAAAATAAAATACTGCAAAGCTATGTTTTTTAGGCTCCATGAGCAGATCCGCAATCAAAATTGGTAGGTAAAACAGGATGAAAGGAGTAGGGGTGTGGTTGGATTTTGTAAACTTTAAGGCCTGTAAAGTTGAGAGGTGAGGAAAGAGGCACAATGAAGGGTTAGTGCTAGCATTTAAAATATTAGGGTACACATGAATAATAAAAACAGGTGGGGGGCAAGAGAAGTTAGGAAATGAAAGTAGGCAGGGCAGGGATGTGGGATGTGGGGGCCTTACAGCCGGAACTTGTTAATAATCTTCAGGAGTGGATTCTTTGTCTTGCCACCATCACAAACACCCGAGTAATCATCATAGTTCATTGAGTACACCATAATACCAGGATAACCATGGCTCTTGATCCAGTTTGCCTGGAAGAGAAAAGGAAATATGACGGCTGAATGGAAAAGATATTGAGTATTGAACGATCAGTCTTGGGTTCATCTTAGGTTCAAATCCACTGGAAGCAGTGTTGCATTGTATATTTAAGCTATACATTATCCGTCTGTTTACCAGTCTCTTTCTCTCTCTCTCTTTTCCTCCCTTTATATCTCTCTCTCTTTTCATGTCCATGTATGCGCACATATTTTTGTACAAGTCCAGATTTATACCTGTAATTATTGGGGCATAATATACAGAACAGATTGTCTAAGCACCAATCTTGAGAAATTAGGCTTCTCAAAACCAGAAGGGTGAAAGCTAATATGATTACAGACACAAGCCATCAATGGAACTGTCAAATTCTTGTAGACATTTCCAAAGGTTCAGCATTTGAGTACATATGTGCATGCCTAAACATGTAACTATAAGCAAGATAATAGAGACATAAAATGAAACACATAAATCTACACAAGCACAGATTCCAAGTATTGCACACATACACACGCAAATGCAAAAATACTCTCTCAAGAAGAATTTAAATTAAACTGAAAGAAAAATCGTACATGGGCTATTTGATTGGATGCATGATGAGATCTGATCCATTTATGTGAAAACCTGGCAGATACTAACCAGCACAAATAATTTTCACATCAATACACACACACACGTATATGAAGAGATGCTGAAAAGTTCCTTGCTTTGGGTAAAAGAAAATACAAGGAGGATCAATTCACTATGATTTTATTCAATACATTCCCCTCCCCTCAGATTCACACATTTATTGCTGTGGTCCTTCAGTTTTTCTAAGCCCTGTAAAAAGAACCCAGAAGGTTAAGCCTCCAGCCAGGCCTTTCATGGTACCCTTAAAGCCAGGAACTTTTCAGCACCCCCTTGTATAAGCAAGAAAATTGCTGTTACCTTTATGTTGATGCTCTCTTCATCTTCATAACTAATCCATAGGTGGTCCTTGTACATGTAAGGTACCTGACACCGTTCATTGAACACCCTGGTGAAGTTTGACTGGAGGTATTTGCACACCTGTGGAGTAGAAAGAGGTGGTGGGGAGAGAAATTCAGAGAGGGTCATTGTTTTAACCCCAGGTCACATATGATCAAAGATATTCCAACTCTATCGTCTGAGAACAACAACAACAACAACAAGGAGGGTAATGTAATCCAAGATACACTATGCCTTAACAAAAGATAAGGATGGTCAAGGCCAGAACATCTATGGTCACAGCTCTCTGCACAGTCAAAGCTGACCTGGGCTAAACAACAACAACAACAGCAACAGTAGCAACCACCACCACCACCACCACCACCACCATCCTGGTACTTGACTAGTAACTATTTTATCAACCCTGAAAGGATGAAAGGCAAAGTCGACCCTGATAATAATAATTATTATTATTGGCTAAACTGTTCAATCTATGCCAGCATGGAAAACGGACGTTAAACGATGAGGACAATGATGATGATGTATAGAGAGAAAATTTTAATGAGTTTTGTAAGATGCTATAATAATCTAAATAGTGGTGATCAGATATCTGCTATTGTTGTTGCTTAGCCTCAGGTCAGTCCTAGTCTAACAGATCAAAGGCACTCTGGCCATGACCATCATGACCTAATTTAGCTCAAACTACATTATACTATATGTCTTTCCATTTTTTTACAACAAAGAGCAGAAATTGTAGAGTGAGGAATCGTAACAAAGAAAATGGTGGTAATGGTAATCATGATGGTGACTGATGATGATAATGATGACAGATGATGATGATGGTGACTGACGATTATGGTGATTAATGATGATGGTGACTGATGATGATGGTGACTGACGATTATGGTGATTAATGATGATGGTGACTGATGATGATGGTGACTGACGATTATGGTGATTAATGATGATGGTGACTGATGATGATGGTGAGTGATGATGATGTTGATAAGTGATGATCTCAATGCTAATTTATTGTCAGAGAAGAGAGAGAGAGAGAGAATGTTCAGAAAAAGCAAGAAGGCAACTCTTACTTGTGAATAAGTGACATAGCCACCATTGTCACCTCGTCCATAGCTGGGAGCATGGACACCATGGAGACTCTTAAACACCAGCTTGTAGCTGTGGCCATACACAGGAATTCCAACAACAACTTTAGATTTTGGCATCCCCTTCAGAACCCAGTAGTTAGCAGAGAAAACCTGAAAACAGATATACATCTTTTAACTTTTACTTGCTTCAGACAGTAGACTGTGGCCATGCTGGAGCACTGCCTTGAAGAATTTTTAGTTGAATAAATTGACCCCAGTACTTATTCTTTTAAAGCCTGGTATTTATTCTATCAGTCTTTTTGCTAAACTGCTAAGTTATGGAGACATAAACACACCTACACTAGTTGTCAAGCAGTGGTGGAAGACAAACACAAACAAAAAGACACACACACATACATTATATATATATATATATATATATATATATATATTTTATATATATATATATATATATATATATATATATATATACAGAACATGTAGAAAGTACCATTCGAGTGTGGTCGTTGCCAGTGCCACCTGACTGGCTCCCGTGTTGGTGGCATGTAAAAAGCACCATTCGAGCATAGTCGATGCCAGTGCCAGTGGCACGTAAAAAGCACCATTTAAGCATGATTGATGCCAGCATCACCTGACTGGCCCTCGTGCCTGTGGCACATAAAAAGCACCCACTACACTCTCAGAGTGGTTGGCACTAAGAAGGGCATCCAGCTGTAGAAACTTTGCCAGATCAAATTGAAGCTTGGTGCAGCCATCTGGTTCGCCAGCCCTCAAACTGTCCAACCCATGCCAGCATGGAAAGCAGACGTTAAATGACAATGATGATGACTCAGTTATTCTTATATTCCTGCATTCTAGAAGTAACTAAAATAAAAGGATTCCAAATGAGGATGAAATATCATAAATGGCTACTATGATGATAATAATAATAATAAAAGAATTATATGCAATAAGATGTATGTTCTTCTATCTCTTTTCACTCTTTGAGAAAAAAAACAGTTCTTCACAAAAGATAAACTATGGATATGTTTAGAAATGGTTATCTTCCTCTGAGCTTTAAATCTCTTTTGCCCTCTGACTCTATTGCAGTATATACAGATTCCTGTAAGAGCACCATGTCAAATAAAAAAAAGGTTATTCATTGAATGACAGAACTAATTAAATTGAGAATTGTAAATAGAGAAAAGACTAATGAAGGGTATGTTGAGACTTACAATGGACCGGTTGCCATAGATGGAATCATGTTCTTCGGGGTAGAGTGGACTGTTAAATCCAGTGAAGGGATCGTAGTAAGCAAAAGCATGGTAGTCATAACACATCAGGTTGATGAAGTCCAGGACTCTGTTTAGGGGTAAGTTAGATGAGAGAGAAAGATTCAGAGAGCAAGGAAAGAATGACACTGTAGGGTAGGTGTGAGAGGTCTGATTTGTGCAGTTGAAATATAAAACAGGAGGCATATTTGAGCCAGATATGGTTGGTTTCAATACTAAAGGGTTAAATTATTGCCTGGTTTAATACAACTACTTGAACCTTGGATGTTTTCAGAAGAGACTTCACTCTGTTGCAAGTTTCTTCATCTTGGTCCCCAGTTTGAGGATAACTTCCTTTTCTCCCTGTCTCTTTCCTCCTAACAGTCTCAGAGATTCTATGATAGCTTTCTTCTTAGACAAAGACATAGAGAACAATGAAAGGGGAAAAAGAATGGCACCGAAACATTCTTCATGGTGCTGACACATTCTTGACATTTTATCAGTTGGATGCTGGAATTACATACATATATAAAGGACACATACAACTATAAAGGACAAATGCATACATAAAGGACACATATAGACATAAAGAACACATGCAGCTATACAGGACAGATACAGATGTAAAAGACATATACAGATATATAGCACATACATGTAAAGGACATATACAGACATAAAGATCATTTACAGACATAAACAACATAGTCAGGACATAAAGGACATGAACAAATATAGAATTACTTACTTAGCAAGAATAGGGACTTCATAAGAGGCATCAATTATCTCCTTTGTGGAAACAACAGCTGCTGTCAGCATCAAACGTGGTTTGTTGGTAAGGGCAGCTTCTTGTTGAAACAATTCATAGAGTTCCTATATATATATATATATATATATATATATATATATATATATATACTTATACATAGAGTCTCAAAAATGAAACAGAAGCATGACAAAGGAATGAATGGGAAATACAGACACAAGATATGGATATACTCATTCCTCGTCAGTTATTATCCCCCCCCCCCAAATCATTAAAATCTCACTCCTTTAATGATAATATTGTTCACTTTTGGTGGCTTCACCAATGAAAAAGCTGCTGGGAATAATAAACGAATGTTGAGGACAGTAAAGAAAACAAATGATACCAGTAGTGGTATGAATATAAATATACAAATAAAATAAACTATACTAAAGGTGCAGGTGTGGCTGTGTGGTAAGAAGCTTGATTCCCAACCACATGGCTCCAGGTTCAGTCCCACAGTGGGGCACTTTCCACAAGTGTCTTTTATTATTGCCTTGGACTGAGTAAAGTCTTGAGAGTGAATTTGGTAGACGTTCATATTGGTACCTGCTTGGATTATATATCCTCATCAACCAAAAAATTTTGGAAACTAGACTATATATTTGCATATGTCCTTTATAAATTTGTATATGACCTTTATATATATCTGTATGTGTCTTTTATATATAGACACTTTCTCGACAATATCAAATATGCTGGCAACCAGAAAATACCCAGTTGGAACACTATTACTCCTGATGTTATTGCTGACAAAATATGGATATCGAAAACCCAATATAACAGATTAAATACTTGTAAAGTTTTGAAGTAAATTACCGTCAATAAAAGACTGAAGGAATGTTTCTGAGACTTGGGTAAACCATTCCAAGCAGGAAATTCGAAATCAAGATCCAACCCATCAAAACCATATTTCCTGAGAATAGGCAGTGAACTGTTGGCAAATCTGGAAGAAGAAAAATTGAAAATTTAAAAAATGGTTATATGGTGAAGAAGCTTGCTTTACAACCACATGGTCTAAGGTTCAGTTCTTCTGCACAGTACCTTGGACAAGTGTCTTTTATTATAGCTCCTGGCTGACCACAACCATCATCACCACTGCCACTGCATCCATCACCATCACCACCACCAGCATCAGCTGGTCTGACATGGAGGCTAGGAATTTGACCATCAGGTCACACTGGTTTGATGAGCCTATTCTGCTATGCTGGCTCAACATGGCTTGGCAGAGGGGTGCAGTTTTTATACTCTTACTCAGGATTAGTTAAGCTGATAACAGTCAGCACTGGTGCTCAACTAGTACTTATTTTACTGACCCTGAAAAGATGAAAGGCAAAGACAGCCTTGAGGAAATTTGAACTTAGAACATAAAAGAGTAAACATGGTGGTGCTCCAGCATGACCACAGCCGCATGGCTGAAAAGGTAAAAGAGTACACACACACACAAACAACCAAAAAATAACTATCTATATGGTAATATATTGAAACTCTTGTTTTTTTTGTTTTGAGTCTGTGATGTGCTGTGTTGACAAACTTGCACTAAAAGTTCCTGTATTTCTAATCAAAATTTCTTAGTTACTATGGTGACAACACTACCTATCTATCTATCTATCTTTCACACACACACATACACACTCTCTCTATCTCAGTGTATTTCTCTCTCAATAGCAACAACTTTTTCTCCTCCTCTCCCCCTCTCTTTCACATATATTTTGTGATGGACAGACGGAGATGAGCTTCTCTTTTATAATATAAGATAATTGATTAGTCCATATATTCTAAGATGCGCTATACCTGGATCGATTCTGACTTGTGGCAAGGACCCCATTGAAATTTCCTCCATTGCATAATAAAACTTTCAGCTCTGGGTTAAGTTTTTTCATTAAAGGAATTTTCTCATAGTACATCTGTGGATCAGTTGGTTTTGGGGGTTTGATCTGTCCATCAATTATAGTGGATCCAATAAAGATCAAATGAGTACATAAGGTAGGGTCCAGACCAGGTGGCAAAGGAGTAGAGTAATTTGAAAGACCTGTTCCATAATAACAGACAATTTTCTCGGATGACGCTGTGTCTGAAATGAAACCAAAAGGTAGAACAGCTGGTAAACGGTTCAATAAACAACACAGGGGGAGGAAGAGAGGGAGAAAATTCTCAAGGTATTGGTCGATCTCTGATAGGTTCATGGTCAAATAGATGACAGTTGAGAACTTCAGTGTTCTTGGCCCCTTGAACCATATCGTTGCTCACTGCTATGAGGGTGTAGATTGCTGTCCACAAGTGCAAGCCCCAGGAGTCAGAGTGGCTGTTCCAGTGCATCTCCCTTAGTATCCTCCAGGGCATTGCCTTTTCCATTTTGTCTGCTGGTGCCATGAAAAATGTTTCTATATTGCGAGAGGCAAAATTCTGTGTTAATTTTATTTTATAAATGTATTTTATATCATCAATTTACGTAAAGCACCTTTTGAGCGTTGGGCATGATGGAAGTGGCAATATGGCCAATGCTGGTGTTGCATAACTAGCACTTTTACTGATGTGGTGCTAAAAAGCCCCTTTCGAGTGTTGGGCCTCACAGAGGCAATTGCAAGTGACTGAGATCTTTGGCAATATGCTGTGCTCGAGAAGAAGGCCAAGTAGAATCGCAGTCGTGGCAGATACTGGTGCCACACAGCTGGCATCTATGCCAGTGGCAGGTAAAAGCACCCGTTACACTCTCGGAGTGGTTGGCAGTAGGAAGGGCATCCAGTTGTAGAAACCATGCCAAATCAGACTGGTGCAGCCCCTCAGCTTACCAGCCCTGGTCAAACCATCCAACCCATGCCAGCATGGACAACAGACATTAAATGATGATGATCATCATCATCATGTAGCATATACGGAATGAACTGGAAACAGTTAGGCGGGAAGTACTGACAAGTCAGGATAGCTCAGTGGTCAGTTAGTATGAAATAGCAGACAGTATAATACCTCAGCTACTGGCATGGCTGAATGACCACTATAACTCAGTGGTCAGACTGGTTATGTATATTGATCTTATCCATGCTTTTCTCTACCTAGGGTTACTTTTTCCACTGTGTCCTGTTTTTTAAGACAGCAGAGTGTTATTGATGGAGATTTGACAGCTATTTCTAGCAGGTCAATCTTACATCTGTTCAATCAGAGCTGTTTGGAGGTTAAACAAAAACAAAAGTAACTGGAAAAAATCAGAAATTGATGAGGTGGATTAAAAGATAATGTAGGATATGGAAAAGAAGGAAGGATAAGGTTGATAAACAGATTAGTCATAAACTTACCAGCAATAACAGAATTTAGGCAAATGAGAGCCACAATATATATTACAGTGCGCAACATTGCTGAAATACTGAAAGAGAAAAGAAATTTAGTGACTGAATGACAGTAATATATATATATATATAAAGAAAACAGAAAATGGAGATAACAAACAACAATTCATTTGCATCCATTATTATTTATTAATAATTTACAAAAAGACTGCATCCCATCTAACAGCTGTTTCTGCTGAAAATGTTCTTTAGAATTACCATTATGATACCAAGAGAATATTTGTCATAGCTGGTGATAAAACCGATTTGAATCATGGAGCTTCATCAGAGTTGAAAATAAATAGATAAAAAGAAGAGACAAGAAAAGAAGAAGGAAAGGTTGAATATGGTGAGAGTCATGTCATGCTGCATGTAGAGAAAAGTTGGGCATAAAACGAATTATATGCAGTGTGCAATAAAGGAGACTGTGTTGGTTTGGTCATGTGATGCGGATGGATGAGATCAGCTGCATAAAGAAGTGTCAATCACTTAAAGTGTAGGGAAGTTGTGAAAGAGGGAGACCCAGGAAGACATGGGATGAAATATTGAATGTCGATCTCAAAATGCTGAAACTTACAAAGGAGATGACAAAGGACTGAGATACGTGGTGCTTTGCCGTACTTGAAACGACATTGCCCCATCTGATTATCATCTATTCCACAGTCTTCAAAATCATTTGGACACCAGAATTAAGTATGGTTATTATCCATACAATTTCAAAATAAGGTGATTAAAATCAAAATAAGCAACACGGATATCCAAAGTTAATGCAGTACGATCGTTTCATGCGACTTCATTTAATTAAGCAATGTGAACATTACATCAAATGTAAAATGCAGAGCAATCCTTAGCTGCACAAAGATATAGAAATTTACTGAAATTACATTTAAACAGAAGGACATATTTTCATAACTACATTTAAACTCTCCAAGTAGAAAGGAAGAATACAAAAAAACATTTTGACTTAGCCAGACCATACAGGCTAGTAAATAATTCTAAATAATTCTAATGTTCACATTGCTTAATTAAATGGAGTCGCAGGAAACGATCGTACTGCATTAACTTTGGATATCCTTGTTGCTTATTTTGATTATATATATGTGTGTCAAATGACCGAAGCAAGTAAAAGAGTATATATAATCAGTGTGTACACGTAAAAACCTACAACGTATATTTACAATTGCCTAATGAAATTTCATTTGAAACACAGAAATCAAAGCAAAACATTTAGTGATTGATAAAAATAATATCACTGATATTTAGAGATTAATCTTGCTGGGTCCATACGACAAGGAAAGAAAATACAAAGTAAAATAAATATTAAACCTTAAAACAGAATCGATGTATGAACCGATTGTTTCAACTCTTTGTCATGGACGATGTCGAAAGGAAACAGTAAATATTTTTGTATTGTGTCTGTATGGAAAGTGATCGGGTCTAAAGTCGAACGACGCCTGATTAAATTTATACTGAATTAACAAAGGAAGTGACTCAGCCGCTAAAATAACTAGGTTTTGACGTGATAAAGAGCGTACCTGATTGTAGTCAAAACTTTTGTGAATCACATTGTATGAAAGGGAGGACACACTTGAAAAACAGTACAAAATGTTGATGTCATACGAATTTATAAATTATCTATAGAACGTGGAATGGTTCTTTCTTAGGGATTGGATCTCGATGCACATATAAAGCTATAGGGGTGGGGCAAAACGAGCAATTTCCAAATTTTCGTTATTTTCTCCCTATCTATTTGAAATTATTAAATTGCAAGTATTGCATCATTATTTGGTACTGTTCCATGATCCTTGGGAGTAAAAATTGGTCAGCATAGTTGTTGTTTTTGAAGTTGAGAGAGTCCGAAGCATAGTCAGCTCCTCTTTTTAAAGAAATCTTTCCTCAACTTTGACCCGATCGTAATTGAGGTTGCTAATAAAATATCTTGATAATTTCTGGTGTTTAACAATCAATATCGAAAGATCATACAATTTTCTCTCCCCTGTTGGACTGCAAGCCACTTTTTTCAAAACCAATGTCTACTTTGATAGTTTTCAAGTTTCAAAAAATGGTGACCAGTTGCTGTGATAACAAAAAAAATTCCCCACAGTTGGTTTCAATACAGTTTTAACAGAAATATTTGGAAGAATTAAATGGTGATTTTAGGTGATTTTCAACCAGCACATAAAGTCAAGCCTAGGTGTCTCACATGCTACAAATAACAGCCAAATCTTACAATTTTTTAATAATTTCACGCAAACAAAAACAGAAATCTCGGTTGTAAAAAAAAATTTTTTCCAAAATTCCAATTTTTACGTAAACGAAACGGTGTCAAGACATCTATGTCCCTCACAATGGTATGTTCCGTGTGTTTCCTCGTTTTTAGAATAATTTTAAAGTTTGAAAACGAAAATAAATCAACCTTAACATCAATAATAGAATAACAGAACACAAGACTCGGTTAATGTTTACAACTTGACCAGGAAACGAAAATAAAAAAAAAAAATTTAAATAGTGCAACGGGTGTAAAAATATGTGTAGGAAACGAATACGAAATGGATATAATTCTGTATTCAATAATTTATAATATTGCATTGTTCTAGGCTCGGCCAAAGTAGACAGTGGCCTTCATTGTAAACATTACGATCGGCTGCTAGGAGAATCACCTAAATTTATTGGAAGTTACCTTTTAGATCGGAAAATATACACCCAGAAGAGTGTAGAATAATAAATGATAATTAAAAATAATAATTTACATACCTCAGACGATAGAATAATGCCCCGGTTTTTATTTAGGATCTCCGTAGTATTAAACACTTACCGATTATCATCTAAGAATAGCTGACACCAGTGCTATGTAATTGTAACTTACAATTGCATGTCACATGCGAAGTGATTTTTGCTTCCGTATTGGACTAAATTGTGACCCATATCTACGAAGCTACCGTTTCATCCAGGATGGGACTTTATAAAAATGACGGGGTAAACCTACACAATTGGGCCCCTTCGATTTCGTTCCCCAAGGACAGGCGGTAAGACAATCTGGTCTCTTTTCATCACTTCTGGATAACCTTGATGGCCCCAGAACTGAGGGGATATTAATCTGAGCCAGGGTCTGCTTAATGATTAGGTTTAGCTTGGTGTGACGAGCGAAGCAACTAGCATTTAAACTCACGTTCTGAGTTTAAATTCTACCAAGGTTGATTTTTGCCTTTCGCACATCCACTCATATATGCATCTGTACGCGCGTACACATACTCACACTGTGTATCTGTACCTGTACAGATACACAGATTCATTTAATCATCTATAAGTACACACATATTTACGAGAGCCCGACGCACATGTTTTGTCAACAGTTGGCTGCGAGTTATTCCCCATACTAGTGACATAATTCCATCAGCATCGGCGACTCGGACACTTTTTAAAGAGGTTTGTGGTTCCAACTTCTCTATAATGGTTATAATAATTAGATTTATAAATCTACTTTTGGTGCGGTAGATATATCGCACCGTTGCCTCAAGTGTTTAACTTTGGGTCAACCTATATCATGCAAACCTATTATCAAAAACATTCGAACCTTGGCCGTCCCGTCTTTATTTGTTTATTTTAAAGACATTAGACATTTTTTATATAGAGCAACGTAATGTAAATTTGTTTTGTTTTAAGAAGGCAGGGTGTATATTGTTAGGGCAATTTAGCTACCATATCTAGCAGATTGAATAATGACGAAGAGACCCTTTCGGTAGCTGACTGAGCAGTCGGTGCTCGTTTATAAGACGGTACGTGTGTCATAAATGCTTTACACTGCTGCAAATCTTTAATATTTTGTTGTTTAAATAATATAATTCTATAGACTTAGAGGTGTAAAGAGCTGTTAATTCGCTTAAACCTTTTTTGTATAATTATTTTTATGAAACTGGACAGCATACTTGAAAGTGAAATGAAATTATTCTCGAGCGAGAACCGAAACCAGGTCGCGGGTTTTTGTCTGTGTGCTCTGCTTTTTAAAGTCGGTGAGGGCACCAGACTAAGTGCTTACGTTAATAATGCTTTCTGCTATAGGCACAAGGTCGGCAATTTCAGTGAAAAAGAGGTTAGTCGATTATTTCGACTCCATTAATTAACCGGCACCTTATTTTATCAACTCCCAAAAGATGAAAGGCAAAGTTGACGTAGGGTGCATGTGCACTCTACGTAAGTAGGTAGAATGTATATAGGTGATAGACTGGTGCGATTCAATCGAATATACACCAACCCTACAAATTAATGACTTTGCGATCCAACGGGATAATTCCATGTGGTTACTCGACCTGTCAGAAATGGTAGCTAATTATAACTTCCTAACTTCAGCACGAGGCCTACAACTCAGAACGTAAAGAGCCATAAGAAATGCTGTTAAGCATTTTTTTTCTTCTGACAAAGTAACGGTTCTGCCTGCTCACTGCCTTTTGTAGCTTCGAAGGTAGGGGCAAGTAGATCACATGGACTACAGTACATCACCGATACTTTATTTTGTTTATCGAACCCAAAAGTATGAAAGGTAATGTTGATCTCGACGGGATTTTGACTCAAGGCTTAAAGGACGAACCATGATGAATACTGTAAAGCATTTTATGCGATGCCCTGACAATCCTGTCAATTTACCGCCTTGATAATAATAGTAATAATCCTTTCTACTAAAGGCACAAGGCCTGAAATTTGGGGGAGGGTCCAGTCGGTTACATCGACCCCAGTAATCAACTGGTGCTTATTTTATCGACTCCGAAGGAATGAAAGGCAAAGTCGATCCGGGCAGAATTTGAATTCAGAACGTAAAGACGGACGAAATACTGCTAACGATTCTGCCAGGTGTCAAACAGCTTAAAAACTCACCAAACATTATATAACCGTATTTACTCATGCTTAAGTCACACACCCTTAATTTTGTGTTAAATCTTGTTTCATAATTTTAGCCTTGCCACGTATATAACTCGCACCCGAGTTGGTTATTTTTCTCTTTCAGTTAAAATCAAGTATAAAGTTGTGTGACTTATTCACAAGTGAATACGGTAATTTCGTCCTTCTCCATTTTAAGTTTAGATCGGTTGAAAAATATCGGTGATGGACCGATGCAATTCAAGTTAATGACTTTATGAACCAACGATGTAATACCTTGCGGTGACATAACCTCTTAATAATGGTAGCTGAATATCCTTGTATAGCTTTCTAGGCCTACAAATTGTATCGAAGTATATATTCTATTAAATCGATCTTCGTACTTTTCTGGAACTTTATTTTATCTGTCCTTGTAGGAAACGAGTCTAAACGTAAATGAATGTAAATAAATGTCATATGGTATATAATATAAAGCGCTCTACCAATTCTGCTGTTTACGTCCTAGATATGATATTAATGCTTTCTTATATTGATACAGGACATAAATGTTTGAGTTTGGGAATTGCAGTCTTGCAAAGACGAATGACAGTCTTGACCTCAGCAACATTTCAGTTCAGTAGTTAAAGGGACATAACTAAGTACCACAACTCATTTTATCAGTTGTTTGACCTATTATGTGCTCAACATTCTTCAGTAATAGTTTCTTATTTAGGCAGAAGGCTAGTGAGAAGAGGGTGGGGGTCATTCGATACCGTCGACTCCACTACTTGACTGGTGCTTGGCGTGATTCGAACTCAGAATATAAAGAAATGGAACAAATGCTGCAAGTCGTTTTGTTCCATGATCTAACGGTTCTACAAATTCATCATCCTTATAATATTAGTTTATAATTTGGGCACAAGGTCAACAATTTCGAAATAGGGGTGACCCCACTACTTGTCAAGTAATCTATTCTGTCATCTTCGGAAGAATGACAAACAAAGTTGAACTTGGTGGAATTTGAGCTTAGAACATAGAAGGCTTTAACGAAATGCGCCAAGGAATTGTATTCAATGCACGAAAGATTTTGCCAATCCACCACCGTCAATTATAATAATAATAGTTTCATATTTTAGCAGAAGGCCAACAATTTCGAGAGGAGGTGGGTAAATCGATTACATCGACCTCCATGGCTCAACTGGTACTTATTTTATCAACTACGAAAGGATGAAAGGCAAAGCCAACCTTCATGGGATTTGAACTCAGAATGTAAAGACAGACAAAATGCTGCTAAGCATTTTGTCTGATGTGCTAACGATTCTGCCAGTTTGCCGCCTTGTATAATAATAATAATAATAATAATAATAATCCTTTATACTATAGGCAGAAGGCCTGAAATTTTGGGAGAGGGGACTAGTTGATTACATCGACCCCACTATCTTCATCGCCATCAGCACCACTACTACCACTTCCACAACAAACATCACCACCACTGCTACCTTACTCATAGAACTTACCTATTTCCAGGTACATCTACTCTACCCTGAAATGAGAAGATCTATTGTCCAGTTGGTGGCCAAGAAATGGCACCAAACTTTCTCTACATATGCCCAGGAGCAGTGTGCTGCCGTCCAACAGAGCCTAAATTTTGTGAATGGGGCCAGGGTTGAGCCAAAAGGTCAAGACAAAGAAACTCTGCCATTGGTCATACCTTCAACCGGTAGGTTACATTGCAAACTTGTTGTTATTTAGCCCTAGGTCAACCCTAATCAAGAATACGTATGATCAAAGTCATTCCTGTCATGACCATACTGTCTTTTTGTATATTTACAATTGTATTGTGTTCTGTTTTTAATGAAGATTTGGCTGCTATTTCTAGCCGATTGTGTAACCATTAAAAAAGGTTGCCTTCTTTGACCTACCGTGAAGCTGTATCATGGTCGTGCGACTCTGTATGCTGGTTCACTTGTGTCTACTTGTTGTGCAGGCGTGGCTGCATGGTAAGAAGCTTGCTTCTTAACCACATGATTCTTGGTTCAGTTCCATTGTGTGGCATCTTCGGCAAGTGTCTTTTATAGCCTCGAGCAGATCAAAGCCTTGAGAGTGGATTTGGTACATGGAAACTGAAAGAAGCCTGTCATATATATATATCTACATATATATATCTACATATATATATCTGTGTGTGTGCCTGTGTTTGTGTCCCCCCACCTGCTATCGCTTGACAGTTGATGCTGGTGTGTTTATGTTCCTGTAATTTAGCAGTTCATCAAAAGAGACTGATAGAATAAGTACTAGGCTTACAAAGAATAAATCCTGGGGTTGATTTGTTTGACTAAAACCCTTCAAGGTGGTGCCCCAGCATGGTCGCAGTCAAACAGGTAAACGGGTGAAAAACTGACCAGCATGTAGACAGCTTCTCAAGCCCAACCATGACAGCTGACTGCAGAGGAAAGAAAGAGGTACAGGCATGGCTCTTTGCTTGAGAAGTTCATTTCCAAAGTTTCTGGTCTCAAGTTCAGTCCTACTGTGTGATACTTCAGGCAAGGGTCTTCTACTATAGCCCTGAGCCAAAGGTTGGTGACAGTAAAGGTGACCGACCATATAAAATTTGCCTCAACAAATTCTGCCTGGCCCTTGCAAGCATAATAAAGTAGACATTAAAATGATAATGTTGATGATGATGATGATGATGATGACAACAACTGAATCAGAAAAAAAAGTCAAATAACTTTCATTATGTTATCAAACCCTGAGAGTAGCTACATCTGGGACACCTTAATCAAGGGATTTATCTTTGTTTAGTGCTTATCTTATCAAATGATGAATGGTAAATCTGTCTGTCTGCCTCTCTCTCTCTCTCTCTCTCTCTCTCTCTCTCTCTCTTTCTCTCTCTCTCTCTCTCTTTCTCTCTCTCTCTCTCTCTCTCTCTGGAGAAAGATAACTTGGTTGCAAGTGTGTTTATTTCTGTTCCTCATCTCTTACACACACTAACACACAGAGAAACATATGCATGTGTGCGAGCACACACACACACACTAGTCAATTTGAGGCTATATTAGAAGACTAGCCCATTGAGTTTGAACCTGAAACCCTGTCGTTGTAAAGTGAACATTATCAGCACAGAGTCATACCTGCACACATATAACCACATCTGTACTTCTGTACTTTAATAGTAAAAAGTGAGGAAATGTGATTATTAACTCTTTTGCATTCACATTACTCGGTCAAACATAAGTCTTGTTTATTTACATCATTTTCAATTGATCATGCATTATCTTGTTCCTTCAAGGTTTCAATAATGTGATTATTTTTTTTTAGAATGGCATTCTAGGGTATGTGTGAGAGGCCAAACTTGGAAGGTTTGAACATAACACTGGTCGAATTTTTGGGCAGGATGTGGCCAGTTCAAATGCTAAAGGGTTAAACGTTTCTTTTATTATTTGGTAATCAAGATTCCTATTTTCTTTCTCTAGGTGAAGTTCTGCGGACTTTCCATTCATCTGGTGCTGAAGATGTGGATGATGCAGTGAACAGTGCCAGGTCTGCTGCTCAACATTGGTCTCAACTCTCTGGTTTTGAACGTGGAAAAATATTGCGCAAAGCTGCTCTGTTGCTAAAGGTGTCCCTTGTCTTTTACATTTTCCTTTCTCCATACTCTGTCATTTTTTTGTTTTTATGGATGTCTTGGATTGGATTGGATTGGATTACCTATGTTTAGTCTATTGCAAGATAAAGGCAACAGCATGTTCTCTTCACCCAACCACAGTCTAATTTGCAGGCTGTGAAGTTGAGTCTGAGATCATACTGGTTTGATGAGCCTACTCTGACACACTGGCTCAACATAGTTTGGCAGAGTGGTGCAGTTTTTATACTCATTCCCAGGAGTAGTGTGTGTGTGTTTATGTGTTTTTACCACTGGAAAACCTGTGTTGGTTTGTTTACATCCCTGAAACACTGGTTTGGCAAAAGAGACTTATAAAATAAGTACTAGGCTTTAAAAAAATACTTATTGGAGTCAATTTGTCCAAGTAAAAACCTTCAAGGCTGTGCCCCTGCATGGCCACAGTCCCAATGACTGAAACAAACAAATAAAAGATACCCTCTACAGTTCCCCACCCTTGTTTCCTTACCCACCCCTAAATATCCTCAGTCTAAACTCTCCATTTTATTTTGATATTCACCAGGAAAGACGAGAGGATTTTTCTCAAATTGAAGTTTTGGATTCTGGTAAACCTATATGGGAAGCA
This sequence comes from Octopus bimaculoides, assembly GCF_046866305.1. Taxonomy (NCBI): domain Eukaryota; kingdom Metazoa; phylum Mollusca; class Cephalopoda; order Octopoda; family Octopodidae; genus Octopus; species Octopus bimaculoides. The sequence continues at coordinate 185,107 of NC_142954.1, forward strand.
CGTGCCGATGTTGATGGCTGTATTGATTGTCTGGAGTATTTTGGGGGTCTGGCAGCAAACCTCGCAGGTAAGCCTTTTTGCAAGGAAGAAAGTGAGACAGGAATTGCATAATTAAGTAAAAACCCGTCTGAAGACAGTGATGGTCATCTGCATCAGTGAAATTCATTGAGTAATGTTTGCAAATTGATATTTTTGTATGAGATGCAGGCACGTGGCTGTGGGATTAAGAAGTTAGCTTCCCAACCACATGGTTTCAGGTTCAGTCCCTCTATGTGGCATCTTGAGCTAGTGTCTTTTACTATAGCCCCAGGCCAACCAAAGCTTTGAGTGGATTTGGTAAATAGAAACTGAAAGGAACCCATCTTATATATTCTTTTACTTGTTTCAGTCAATTGACTGTGGCTATGCTGGAGCACCATACACACACACACACACACACACACACACACACAAGATTACTTTAAGATATATGGCATATTTATAAACGTACCTATTCAAGTATGATGATAGCATGAAACTATTAGTAGCTCTTTTAGTTGTGTATTTAATTTGAGATATATATATATATATATATATATAATAATGTGAGTTTAGAGGATTATATCATCCAGGAGGATACTGTGGTAGCTCTCAGTTATTTTCCAGATATTATGGCTAACTGCATTGGTTAGTATTTAACGTCTCTGACTTCTAGGAGTTGTCACTTACACTGTGAATTCCTCTCATGGGTAATTCTGTATTTGCTTCACTGGATGGTAGTATTATCTGGAGTTACACCCTCTGGCATATATATATATAGAAGGTGGTGGGCTGGCAGAATCATTAACAGCTATCGGCATTTTGTCTGTCTTTATATTCTGAGTTTAAATTCCGTCATGGTTGACTTTGCCTTTCATCCTTTTGGGGTTGATAAAATAAGTACCAGTTGAACACTGGGGTTGATGTAATCGACTTAACCCCCACTCCACCCAACTGCTGGCCTTGTGCTAAAATTTGAAATCAATTTACATGTGTTTGCATTTAACAGGAGAACATCTGATTTTACCTGGAGGCAGTTTCAACTATACCCGTCGTGAGCCTCTTGGTGTGGTTGGAGCTATTGGTGCATGGAATTACCCAATTCAAATGGCTTCTTGGAAGTCAGCACCAGCTTTAGCTTGTGGTAATGCCATGGTTTTCAAGCCATCTCCTTTAACCCCGATTTCTGCAGTGATGCTTGGTGAAGTGTATACTGAGGCAGGTGTACCTGCTGGATGTTACAATGTTATACAGGTGAGGGATTTGTTTTATTTTTCTTTGTTTGCTTTTGATTAAATTTGTTGTTGTAGCTATTATTTAGTTGTAGGTTCATCCTGAGGCCAAACAAAACGTCTTCACCTTCAATAATGATAAGCGATAACGTACACTGCTGTCGCTGACACAGTAAGACTGACTGTAATGTGACAATGTCGTTAAGTGAACACAACTCAAAACTGCAGAATTACACAATGCTGCTCGGTTAGCTGCTGCTGTGTCAACCAATCACATCTTGTCACATGTACACATGGTCAGCCAATAGTGTGCCTGACAGACTCTTTGAGACATGCCCACAACAGACGGGAACAAATCTATGAATTTTGTTAGCAGACTTAAAAAGTTAGTGGAACTAAATTTAATGGAAGCAATTGGTCAGCTAACAGTTTCCAAAGTTAGCAAAACACTAATCCTTTAAACATAAAGTTAGCTTCACTAATAAGCTGTTAGCGGATTAGTGGAACCATGCCCACCACTGTATGTTTGTGTGTGTGTGTGTGTGTATACACACACACACACACACATACACACAGATGTATGTACACATGCGCATACATGTTCACACACACGCATGCATATATACAAATACACATGATGACATTAATAATGCAGATGATGATCTGAAAAACATCCTTTATCTGTCTTTTTTTCCTCATCAGGGTGCAACAGCAACTGGTCAGTTACTCAGTAACCATAGCAACATTGACAAGATGACTTTTACTGGTAGTGTACCAACTGGAACGAAAATCATGGAGGCCTGTGCAAAGGTAAGAGCAAACATCATGGTTTCAATCCTTGTCATAGATATTTATTGATGTTATTGCAGGGGTTTGGCAAGCTGGCAGAATCATTAGCACACTGGGTGAAATGCTTAGCTGTGTTTTGTCTGTTCATACGTTCTGAGTTCAAATTCCACCGAGGTCAACTTTGCCTTTCATCATCTTGGGGTTGATAAAAAATAAATATCAGTTGAACACTGGAGTTGATGTAATTGGCTTAACTGCTCCTGGGTATGAGTTTAAAAAAGAAATTGTATCTCTCTACTAAGCCATCTCGATCCTGTGTGACGGAGTAGCTTCATCCAACCATTATGATCTCAAGCGCAAATTCATGGCCTCCATGTTGGACTGTGATTGGTGGAGAGGACATGCTGAGGCCTTTGTGCTGCAGTGGGCTGAACAATAGTAATCCAATCCAATGTATATACACACACACACACACTCGCACACACACACACACACACACACATACGCCTGGGTAAGAGTATAAAAACTGCACCCCTCAGCCAAGCCATGTTGAGCCAGTGTAGCAGAGTAGGCTCATCAGACCTGTTAGCTATGCTACTGTGTGTATGTGTGTACAATAGACTTCTTGGTTTCTGCATGGTGGGTGGTGCCATTCTAATCACTATAGGGGTGGTGGTGGTGGCATCAGCATCAGCTCCATTAATGACTTAACCTAATCTGACCTTTGCCCCATCAGTATTATTCCTAACAAAGGTCACATGATGTTTTCTCTCTCTCCTCCACTGTTTTTTTTTTTTCTTCAGGGAATAAAACACGTGACCCTGGAGTTAGGAGGTAAATCTCCAATGATTGTCTTTGCCAACAGTGATTTAGAATCTGCAGTGAATGGCGCTATTTTGGCCAATTTCCTGAATGCTGGGCAGGTAAGTCAAGCTGGCCTTGTGCCAAAATTTGAAACCATTGTCATCTCCTCCTCCTCCTCCTCATCATCATCATCGTCATCGTCATCTGCTTCTAATCTATTTACTTACCTGTTTTGAAATATCCCCACCGATTAGGTCTGTTCCAATGGAACCAGGGTGTTTGTGGAAAAGCTGATTGCTGAGAAATTTTTGGAAAAGCTGATTGCAAAGACAAGTAAAATGAAAGCTGGAGACCCCATGATGGAAGACACAACTATTGGTGCCATGATTAGCAAAGAACAGGCTGAGAAAACCTTACACTTTATAGAAATAGCCAAAAAGGAGGTGAGCCTTCATTCAGTCTTTTTTACTCTCCCCTCACATTCCTAAGAAACTAGCCCACTTTCCAGCCTAAGAATTATGTGAAGGCTACACATGTCTATGGAATACTCAGCCACTTACACATTAATTTCACAAGCAGGCTGTTGATAGGATTAACTGGAACTCTCATTCTCATAACCGATGAAGAGCCAGTTTTAGTTTTTTAATGAGTTGTAACCACAAGCAATACTCAAAAAGACTGATATTGCTATTTATTTACGTATCTGTATAAATGTATTTTATTTCTAGGGTGCCACAGTAGCATATGGTGGAGGCAGAATTATTCTAGAGGACCCAAAATTTCAAGGGGGTAACTTCATCAAACCCTGCATACTAACAAACCTCAGAGACGACATGACTGTAGTCAAAGAAGAAGTGTTTGGTGCCGTTTTATCGTTATTGGTCTTTGACTCGGAAGAAGAAGTTGTCAGCCGAGCCAACGATAGCTGTTTTGGTCTAGCAGGAGGAGTTTTTACAAAGTATGTTGTTCATTATTTCATTTTAATGCTATTGTTGGAATATGTTTGGGCATTAAATGATGATGATGATGCACATAATAATAAATATATAATAATGGAGCCAACTATATTATTATTTGTGCATTATTATATTCTTAACTGTGATAAATGTCCAGCGTCTAGTTGTTGCATGAATTTATTTACAGAGTGCTCAATATTATGAATTAAGGAGTTAATATTTCATTAATCGTTTTAGTGACTTGTTGATTGATAATGAATATCTTTGGTATTCTTTTTGAGTACTCTTAGCCAAGTCCTTGCATGAAGTGTGACTGAGTTAGTTGCATAAATTATAAAGATCCATATTACTCTTTCAGAATCTTTAGCATGTCAGTAAAATAAGCAGAACTGAATTCAGAACCATAAGATTGGGAAGCAAGCTTCTTATCACACAGCCGCACCGGTGCCTGAAAATATTTTTGAAATTTTACTTCAAATTCAGGAAAACTACAATTTTCACTTGCTAAAATGCTTATTTCAAAACCATCAGAGTACGAAGCACTCCTCATGCATGCAGTTTGTCAGACGGTTGTGATCTGTAAGCAGTTTTGAGTAGGAACACGAAAAAGAAGAGTGAACACTCAACGTGCATGTGCACACTGAATTTGTAAAACAGAAGAGGAGGAGTAAACATCCAATGCACATCTCAAAATGGAAGAAAAGAATAAAACAAGTTGTATGATGGTCTATATGTCATGTCTGGCACCATTTTCATGCAGCTTTACTGCAATTTTCTTGTAATTAAAATATTAAGTTTATAAATTCTTATGAAGTAAAGCAATTAAGTCTTTTATGTCTTTTTTTGTTTCTGTATCCCTCCTCAGAGACTTACAGCAAGCTCACCGTGTTGCTGGTAATTTACAAACTGGCAGTATCTATGTTAACAATTACAATGTATTTGCTATTGGTATGCCATTTGGTGGTTATAAGATGTCTGGAATCGGTCATGAGAATGCTGCTGTTACCATGAACTACTACACTCACCTTAAATCAGTGTATATCGAGATGGCTGAGCAATTAGAATCTCCTGTATAAGACACAGGTATAATCACGCATACATTATTATTATTGTTATTAATATTTTTATTGTGAAAAATTTTCCCTTCTCTTACAGCATGACAATTTCTTAAAAATGAATGAAACTGGTAGCTTATTTTGATAAAAATGTAAAAATTTTCTTTCTGATGCTACCAAGACACCTGAGGTGGATAACAGATATGATATTCTGAATACATTGGCTGACTATATGATATCGAGAAGCACTAGAACTGGAAAAATTAAAAAAAAAAAAATTTTAGTAAGCATGAATGCTTAATAAAAATGCTATTAAGAATATGAAATTTAAGATGATAGAGCTCATCAATAAAATGTGCACAGTGCCCATTGGGGTTGTTTTCCTGGTGTCATGTCTAAGATTTATTATTATTATTATTATTATTATTATTCATTTGGCAGTAAGCTGGCAGAATTGTTAAAGTATCCAGAATAAATGAAATGAAAGAATAATGAATTGTAATCATAAAATTCAGCATTTAAGTATTAAAGAAAGGATGCTACAGTAAATAACAGGATTAATAATAAAATAATAGAATCAGCTGATGTTAAAGTTACTCTGTTTGAAATTATTTTAAAAATCAAATGACTTGTTTTAAACATTTAAAAATGATTTTGATAATTCTAATGGTTTAATTAGGTGAATGCTGTAGTATTTACTCCTGATCACTATTCTTAATTAATTTAATTATTTGTGATGTTTCGGTTGTTTCTTTTTTGTGAGAGGCCTGCTTTATGATTTTTAATGTTTTACAATAGGTTTGGTTTGCTTTATTTTTATTTAATGCTTATATTTTATTTTAATTTATTTGACTCTGTACTGTATGAACTTTCATATTTCTATGTTACTTCTTTACCTCACTCTGTTATTTAATTCCTCTTCATCATATCTTTGTATATCACTGTATGCTATATATATAATTTTCCCTTCTCTTACAGCATGACTAAATGGCTTAAAAATGAATGAAACCGGTAGCTTATTTTGATAAAGATGTAAATATTATTTTCTTTTATTCATGATAAACTTCGAGTATTTTCTTTTTGTTTCTTAGATAGATAGATATACATATGTATATACACATGTCTATCTGTCTGTCTCTCTCTCTATATATATATATGTATATATATACTTTTTTATTCTTTTACATGTTTGTCATTTGACTGTGGCCATGCTAGAGCACCACCTTAAAGGGATTGATGAAATCAACTCCAGGACTGATTCTTTCTAAGCCTAGTACTTATTCTATCAATCTCTTTTGCTGAACTGCTAGTTATGGGGACATAAACACACTAACATTGGTTGTCAAGTGATGGTGGAGGGACACATAAATATATACACATATACAAGGTGTGATAAATAAATTGTCTAAACTATGCAAAAATGGAAATAACACTGACATCTCATTTTAACAGATAATTTACCAAAATTACATAGAAATATCTTGAAATACTAAAGAGTAAATTCAATCAATATAATCGCCATTAGCTTCAACTACGGCCTCCAGACGACTTTGGAATCTCCTGCAACTCTTCTGGACGGTCTCACACACACTGGTTCAATGCCACTTCTTTATTTCACCAACTAACTATCCAGTGATTTATTTAATGCATTGAAGAATCACTTAGTTGTTAGTTTTCTCTGCCAGAGTCCTTTTGTTGCTGTTTGTGGCCTCATCAATGACAAACTCAAAGCAGGCCTTGAAGAATGAGGCCTTTGATTAAGTCTTTTTTCTTCATTTATTCTTTGCTTCATTCCTGTTTTTGTTTTTTGTTTCTTTCTTACCTCACTTTTTTTGTTTCTCTCTTTCTTTTGTTTGTGTATTCTCTTTTGTTTTCTTTATTTCTTACTTTCTTTATTTCTTTCAGAAACAGTGAAGGATGTCCAAGAATACTAAGTTGTCCACAGTTGCCAGTATGGAAGACAGACAACAAACGATTACAAAGAATCATAAAAAAAAAAAAATTGTAATTTAATGAAATAAATATTTTTATAAATATTAAATTTGAAATTCAAACTTCAATAATTAATAATTGCCAGACTTTGTAGTTAATAATGAATAATTGTCAGTCTGCTTAATTAACAATGAATAAATATTAAGCTAATTAATTAAGTATGAGACAGCATGATTTAATAATTAATTAGTATCAAACTGTATAATTAGTAATTAATTAAAGGCTATGAGGTTTGGGATTTTAATATGAAGTAGACAGACTCTTGAACTGAATCTCTAAGTGATCTCTTGACATGCTAAAAATTGCAGCTAAATTCCCTTCAAATTACACCGAATCATTTTGGAAAAGGAATGACATATTGGCTAAGGTAATCATTCATGCATGATGAGATGATTATGTTGGATTGCATGAAGTTAAAAAGCAAGAACTGAGCTGGAGGTAAAAAACATACATGGCTGAGTGGTAAGAATTAGCTTCCCAACCACATGACTCCAGGTTCAGTCCCACTGCATGGCACCTTGGGCAAGTGTCTCCTACTGTAGACTTGGGCTGAGCAAAGCCTTGTGAGTGGATTTGGTAGATGAAAACTGAAAGAAGCCCATCATATATATATATAGAATTTTTAATTGAATGAATCGATCCAGTACTTTTCTTTTTAAGCCTGGTACTTATTCTCTCAGTCTCTTTTGCCAAAGCGCTAAGTTACAGGGAAGTAAATACACCAATACTGTTGCCAAGCAGTGGTAGAGGACGAACACACACACACACACACGATAGGCTTCTTTCAGTTGCCGTTCACTAAATCGACTCACAAGATTTAGTTGGTCCAAGGCTACAGTAGAAGACACTTGCCTAAAGTGCCATGCAGTGGGACTGAACCTAAAACTATATGGTTGGGAAGCAAATTTCTTACCATACAGCTACACCTGATGTGTGTGTGTTGGTCCTCCTCACCTTTTTGACAACTAGTTTATTTGTTTACATCCCTGTAACTTAGCAGTTCAGCAAAAGAGATTGATAGAATAAGTACCAGGCTTAAAAAGAATAAGTAGGTGGGATTGATTGTGTGTACATATATATATATACACACACATATATGTGTGTGTATATATATATATATATATATATATATATATGATGGACTTCTTTCAGTTTCTGTCTACCAAATCCACTCACAAGGTTTCGGTCAGCCTGAAGCTATAGTGGGACTGAACCTGGAACCATGTGTTTGAGAAGCAAGCTTCCTATCACACAGCTACGCCTGTTCATTATATATATATATAACAGTTAGAGAACTGCATCACCACCTGATGAGACATCAACTCTTGTTTCCATCAAGAGTACTGTTGCACATTCTGCATACAAGCATGTAATCCTAACTACATATGCAACATCAATTTCTTGTTTAGCTCCAGGCCAACTCTGATCCAGTGAAGCTATTATCAAAGATGTTCATGCTGTGATCATCCTATCTTTTACTTCAGATAGAGTGTATCTAGGACTATCACCTAATGGTAAATAACCTTTTCGGTCATAAATGACCATGGCATTGCGCGTAGAAAGTTCCCCTTTTGCTACACAGGGTAGTCAATGAAATGTGTGTGTGTGCATGTGTCACAAAAATACCATACAGGGGATATGCCATTTTTGTAGCCAGTTTGGTTACTGTTTGTGTAACTTTTATATGTTTCCTATTTGGAAATAGATAATAAATGTATTTTACTTTTGAATTAAGAATCTATATTGATAAACAAGTCACTTATAAGTGTTATCATTAAACATAAATCCTGACTCCAGCTGCATAAACGCCATAGCGAGAAATATATACTCTGAAACGCTAACGGACATTTTATGCGTGCATGTATGTTGAAGATAAATAAATTCGTGTTCTTTTAACCGCTATAAAAAAGATACACAGTTTCATAACTGCAGAAATAAATTTCATTAGCAAGTTGAAGAACGTGAAGAAAAAGAAAATAATTTCTACAGTTTATTTAGCGAGAAATATATACTCTGAAACGCTAACGGACATTTTATGCGTGCATGTATGTTGAAGATAAATAAATTCGTGTTCTTTTAACCGCTATAAAAAAGATACACAGTTTCATAACTGCAGAAATAAATTTCATTAGCAAGTTGAAGAACGTGAAGAAAAAGAAAATAATTTCTACAGTTTATTTAGCGAGAAATATATACTCTGAAACGCTAACGGACATTTTATGCGTGCATGTATGTTGAAGATAAATAAATTCGTGTTCTTTTAACCGCTATAAAAAAGATACACAGTTTCATAACTGCAGAAATAAATTTCATTAGCAAGTTGAAGAACGTGAAGAAAAAGAAAATAATTTCTACAGTTTATTTAGCGAGAAATATATACTCTGAAACGCTAACGGACATTTTATGCGTGCATGTATGTTGAAGATAAATAAATTCGTGTTCTTTTAACCGCTATAAAAAAGATACACAGTTTCATAACTGCAGAAATAAATTTCATTAGCAAGTTGAAGAACGTGAAGAAAAAGAAAATAATTTCTACATTAGTTTATTTATGTACTTTTAAGCATTTTTGGTAGGATTGGAAAGTAAAGTCATTTTGTCGTCGAGAGTTACGACTTATAGCCATTATCTGAAGGAGTGAGTGTCGTGGAGTTTAGTTCATCCAACGATCATTAAGAAATTACCCCCAAATCAGAGTTTTATTATAATTGCTCAAATCCAAATTCTAAAAATTGTATTTTGTAAAATATTTTTTTTGAGGAAAGTTGAAACTTCATATTGAGTCATTAATTTCGACCAATGGGATTGCTGGATTACCATCACGTGTGCTTGTTCAAGCAGACGATCATTACGTCACACGGCCACCTTGTTCTAACTTTTTGCAGAAGACATTCACCAGAAAGAAACTCTCAATTTTTGCGGAAAAAATATAATAATCCATTTATAGTTCGATAGAATGTTTAAATTAATACTTTTAGAAAGTCAACTATATAAATTTACAATGTTAAACAAACGAAATCTTTTTTTAACGAAAATTTTCCAAGAAATATAAAAATTTATGAGGAATATATTCCAAGAAACTGAGAAAGTATTTTGGGAAAATATTCAATTCTACCACTTTTCGCTGGTAAGTGATTTTCAAATTGATTTTCAAATTGATTTTAAAATTGATTTTCAAATTGATTTTCAAATTGATTTTCAAATTGATTTTAAAATTGATTTTAAAATTGATTTTCAAATTGATTTTCAAATTGATTTTCAAATTGATTTTCAAATTGATTTTAAAATTGATTTTAAAATTGATTTTAAAATTGATTTTAAAATTGATTTTAAAATTGATTTTCAAATTGATTTTAAAATTGATTTTAAAATTGATTTTCAGATTGATTTTCAAATTGATTTCTGCATCTTTGTCTCAACTGTTCCATGTTTTGTGAATTGTTCGGTCGAAATAAGCTTTTTTCTTTAAACTCTGTCTAAACTGATAATTTCCTTTATACCATGCATATCCAAAGTCATAGTTTTTTTATCTTTAATTGACTAAACTTTCAAAGCTCCAGTGTATTTATTGGGTTGGCAACTAAGTTCCCACTTTTTTTTTTTTTTAATTAAAAATTTTTTTAAAGGTTTAATAAAAAAAAATAACAACTAATTAATCAACAATGTATTCACCCTTGTTGTTTACAACTTCTTCCCAATGTTCAACAAGATTTTCAATAGATCGTTGTTAGAAATCACCCGATTTCGACTCAAAAAATTGATCCAACCAAACTCTCAATTCTGCATCATTATAGAAGGAAACTCCCCGGTCACCGCTGCAAAATCAGTAAAAAGGACCCTGCTCATAGGAAAAAAAGGGATGGTCACAGCTGGAATCTTTGATCATGGGTCATCTCGACCAGGTCTGACCTGGAGTTAAATAACAATAATAACAACTGCCATCGCTCTCACAAGTGAACGAAAGAGCCTTTACGAGGTCGTTCGATCTGTTAGAAATAACAGTCAAATCGCTCTCAAATTATAACCTGTCGCCTTGAAAAATGAAGGACATTCCATGTTAATGTCGTCTCTGAAAGCAAGATGGAAAGGTCACGGCTGGAGCGTCTTTGATCATAGGTTTGTTTAATTAGGGGTAACCTGGGGCTAAACAACAATTCCATAACAAACCAATAAGGGGGTTCGTTCGTTCAACCGGCTAGAAATAGAAGCCAAATATCCCTTCAAATTACATCTTACTACCTTAAAAATGGAAGGCTACGTTGGATAACGTAGTTGCAAAATGAAAGGAATAAAAAAAAAATATATATAATAAAATCAACTGATTGGTCATGTCTGGAAGAGCGTTGATCATAGATCGGGTCTGCTCGTTCAGGGCCGACCTGTGAGTTGAACAACCACGTCCTTGTGCTGCTGTGAATAAAATTTCAGAAGGAACGAAACTTTTAATATTTTGTAATTTACTTGTAAAAAGAAGGAACATCAGACAGAAATCTCTTGGGCCGGGTTACATAATTGTTAATATCTTCATTAAAAGAATTGGTTTTTTCAAACATTTGACCAGGAAGAGTTCATGTTGTTCCCTACAAATGTTCAGCAAACTTTCTTTAGCAGCATTCCTGATTCTTAACAATGTCACTGGTTAAAGCTTCTAACCAACTGTTAGAATCAGAACAAGTTTTTAATGAAGACTTCAACTGCCTCCGAAACCTTTTTATCTTGCCGTTAGATTGTGGATGATAGGAAGTTGTACAAATTCTATGAATTCCCAACAATTTGTTGAATTCTGCGAAAAGTCTAGACTCAAATTGTCTTCCACGATCTGTCGTCAAGGTGTTGGGTATGCCGCCGAATCTAGACATCCAATTGGTAAATAAAGTTCTTGCTATAGTTACTGCAGATATGTCTTTGATTGGATAAGCTTCTGGCCATTCGCGAAAAACGATCTATGCCTGTTAACAAACAAATATTACCTTCCACTGGAGGTAATGGGCTAAATATGAATGTGTTGGAATCTGGCATCAGGATTTGCAAACGTACCTAACGGTATACTTCAGACCATTTTGGGACCATTCTCCCCCCCCCCCTCCCCGCTCCAGGTGATTGTACTGCATCAACCAACGCCTTTATCCACTAGGCCTATGCCTATAGGCAGTGACAGAGTGAATTTTAAAGGCTTATAAACCTCCATTGATGTCTTAGCTCTAACTGAATAATAATACAATTCTATATTTCTGAGCTGAGGAACTTATATACAACTTCTCGACTTACGGACGAGTTCCGTTCCGACTAACTATGTCGGATTTATATTTTTCAACACTATTTTCATTCAAATTCGACTTGATGCTTGAAAGCGACTGAGTGAAAGACAGAGAGGCAGGCAGTGGATGTCTGGCTTTGAGGGAGGCTTGCGTTGCCAGATGCTGCCGTAGTTATCGTAGTACGCGCAGCTGCCCAACGTCCGAAAATCGATTTATTTATTTATTTATTTATTTTGTGGTCGTAAATGCGGATGATCGTAAGTTGAAGAGAAGAATTATCATGTACAATGTTAAGCTGTTCTCATATTCTGGAGAAGAGATGGGCGTCATCAGGATTAGCAAACCGAACGAAACATTTGAATACAAGTCATACCAACATTTAAATCTGAGTAAGATCATAAAGCCAGAAGATAAAAAGGATCAATTGGGATCGTCTGTTCCGTGTGCTGCTTTTTATAGGGGCGGAAATGTTGGGTCTGCTGTATAAGCTTGTATAGGAGCGGAAGGGGCGGGGTTGTGTATGGAAAACACAAGCGCTGCTCCGGGTGGCACATACTCTACCTGCGCCACTACCGAAACTCTAAGACAAGGAGATGGCTGGAAAATATTTGGTAAAACTATTCGAGTGCTCCAAACGTCATTTCTTGACGTTTGGAGCACTCGAAGGGTTATGAAACAATTCAAAAAGAAAAAAAAAAAAATTAATAATCGATGTAAGGGAGATAACTGTAGGTGTCTTGGTGTACTGTGGTCGTTAAGAAGAAGAAGAAGAAGAAAAAGAAGAAATACATTTAATTAAACACAGGTTTGTAAATTATGGATTTAGAAGAATTTGTTTGTAAATTGAGTTAGCAAAATACACTGGTGCTTCACTAAGATTTAATTAGGATGGCACAAGCAGGCAAATAGCAATGCATACGCAAATGGGTATTTCCACACACACGCACACACACACACACACACACACACACACACACACACACACACACACACTGTCACAGAGTGTGTTTAATACATGAACCAACGAAAGGCTGAACACCGGAATTAACTTCTACGTTTATTTCTGTCCTCATGTCCAGCTGTAGATTTCTTTATTTCTGTTTATTTCTTTTTTGCTAATTCCACCGCAACAACCTCCTCCACCACCCAAACATTTTTGGGGATGTCTTTTATCGTTTTCTTGTTCCAGATATTGGTCTGTGGCCATGGTGGGGGCACCGCCTTGAAGAATTTCAGTTGGACGGTACTTATTTTTTTAAATTCTGGCATGTTTTCTATCAAAGTCTTTTGCCAAACCGCTCAGTTATGAAGTTATGGGGACATAAACAAACCAACACCAGCTTGTTGATTTTATGTCGAGATAAGGACTTTGGGACAAATTGGCCAACAGTTGGAATTCAGCTTGGGACTAGAACAATAGACTGATTACATTACAGAATTCATTCCCATCTGTCCTTAACTTCTGATCAAACACCACCGGGGCATGTAGTCATTATAGACGTATTAGAGTCATGCTATTTACTTCTCTATAGTCTGGGGCCACAAACCCAATGAACCCTCCTTAGGCACGAGCTTAAAAGTCTGCACAGAGTTCGTCTTTTCAGCTAGTCCTTAATGATATCTAATTATAAAAATATAATAGGATTTTTTAAAACATTGAATGGCTATGGGGGTCCATTTGAGTAAAACAGGAATGAAAGGGGTCCATAGGTTGAAAAAGGGTCGGGAACCACAAATTTAAACTTACATTGTCCACTGCAGTCTTTCATTATATTTTTAAGGCAGCACATAAGTTATGAGTAGGGAGAACCTGGTGCTTATTTCTAAAAGGTCAAGTAACCATATAGAAGCTTCTTTTATTGTTTCATGAAACAGAGCTTACTCTAACTGCTGTTAGAGATGTGAAGAACCTGTTATCAAAGAATTTGATTATAGAAACAGAAGCAGTAATACAAACCAAAGTAATTCCTGGAGGACATTCAGAAGTCATTAATGAAGTTGAGGTGTTATTAAGAGTTTTGTTCAAATCTAAATATAAATGGTTTTGCCAAACAGAATGGAATATTTCTGTACATGTTTAGCTAGCATTAACAGACAATTACGGTAACTTTGTTTTGGTAGTTCTAATTTAGTTTAGTTTTAAGATCAATAATTTTCACCTCTTGCAGTGTGCGCACACGCACACATGCACACACACACACACAAATACATATATGTGTGTGTGTGTGTATATATAAATATATATAGTATATGTAGGTACAGGTATGGCTGTGTGGTAAGAAGTTTGCTTCTCAACTACATGGTTCTGAGTTCAGTCCCACTGCATGGCACCTTGGGCAAGTGTCTTCTACTATAGCCTTCTACTATAGTGGTATAATAAACAAAGAAATTACTGTCTACATAGTGAGTAAGACTTGAAACCCCCTTTTAGTTAAGGAAGCAAATTGCCTGAAAAACTCCAGTATTTTCCATGATATTGATGGCACATATTTAGAAAATTTGGAAACTGGAATTCAATTAGGCATGAGTAAACAGACTAAACATAATAATAACAGATTTAACCCTGAGAATATTCATTACACATTGTATAACTGTAAGAAAATCAATAACCAACCAAACTGATGTAAATAATGGCAACAAAGCCAATAGAACTAAATTATGCAGAAATCTCCCATGGTTTGACACTCCTTAAGTAATTCAGGTAGCTTTGGATATTGGATAAGCATTTTCCTTCAGGTGTAGTAAGATATTCAATTGACATACCCTGGAGTTTGCATATTTTGCTATGCCTAATCTTGTGGGTAATATAGTGGAAATTAACAGTAAGAAATTAAATACTATTGGTAACAACAAATGTACTTTTAATTATTCAGGCAGTAAATACCAGTTTAGGTTAGCTACAAGTAATATATTTCTGTCTAATATTAATTAATGATAACAATTATGTGCTATCTCGTCATAGCAATGACATTAACACAAATAACATAAATAAGGTATGTTATGATAACAAACTTAATAGAATGTGAAACTGGGGGTATCATGATAAATGCCCTCATAATAACCAATGTCTGAAGAAGAATTTAATATATAAACTGTTCTGTTAAAACATGTAGTAAAGTCCATTATCATGTATTCGTTCCTCTAAATACAAAAGAAAAGAACCTCACTGGCTAAGTACATCTGAGAAATCAAGGAGAAAAAGATCAACTACCAAATTTCATGGTAGTACATTTCTGTACATAGGAGTGGAGGTAACTGTAATTTGTTCTCATTAGAGGCATTGGAAATTCTCAAATGTATGGTCTAATTTAATTAATTAACATAATACATTATTGATCCACTGCTTCCACATATTTAATAAAACTTTAAAAATTTTTACATAAAAATTCCACATAGCTAACTTGATTCAGCTAATGGCAACAGTAGAATTTTTACTCTATTAATTTTCTCACATCCCACTTGAATTATTTCTTGTGTAACCAACCAATCATTCATTTCTTAACTAATGTATCTAATTTAATCCTTAAACTATTGTATCTAATTTAATTTTGATGTAATTATAGATAACCCGATGTTATCTTAACCTGATTACTTTGGCATGCACCAATTTATTCTGTGCCTGTATTCTTACAACCCTTTTCTTTCTCCCTCTTTTTCTTTTTCTCTCTCTCTTTCTTTCTCTTCCTTCCTTCCTTCATTCATTTTATTTCTTCCTTTTTTTTGTTCCATTCAACCCTTACTTCTATATCAAATTGTCCTTCCTTTGCCAGAGATTGTTGTAGTAAGTTGATGTCATCTGCTTTAAAACCAACTGACAAACAGTCTTGTTTCAAACTTGAAAAAAACAGCAAAAGAAATTAATGTTTCAGCTGCAAAATCTTGGGTAGCTCTATTTCACAAGACCTGTGGTTTTCATTATAATACACACACACACACACACACACACATGTATATGTATATATTCTTTTATTCTTTTACTTGTTTCAGTCATTGGACTGCAGCCATACTGGAGCACTGCCTTGAAGGGTTTTAATTTTTAGTTGAAGAAATTGACCCCAAGATTTATTCTTTGTAATCCTAGTATTTATTCTATTGGTCCCTTTTGCCAAACCGCTAAATTATGGGGATGTAAACACACCAACGTTAGTTGTCAAGCGATGGTTGGTGGGGGACAAACACAGACACATAGACACACCCATAAATATATACATTTTTATATATACCACAGGCTCCTGTCTACCAAATCCACTCACAAAGCTTTGGTCGGCCTGAGGCTATAGTGGAAAACACTTACCCAAGGTGCCATACATATATGGCTACTATGAGTTATATCTCTTAGCTCATTTTCATTCAACTTATACAAAATTACCTTAGGTTATAATTGTATTCTACACTTTTTGTATATGTCTAAGTATCTCCTCTTCTGTGTTCCATATAGGACAACTGTTGTCTGATGATGTCTGTAAAGTTAGAAACATGTGTCCATACCTATCCTTCTGTTGCAATTCCCAAAGGCATGACACATATTAATAAGTACCATGGTAGGTTCACTAACAAGTGAAGCTTTATATATTTACATGCACATTGTCTAAATATCAACATATTTATATAAGACTCACTAGTTTATCTTTTCAAAAGGACAATGCCTGACACTGCACAGAACAGCAAAATCAGTAAAAAAAAAAAATGCAGGAATTCTACTTTTGGTGATTTTTTTTTTCTTTGAAATAAATAAAAAATTTACAAATTTATGCAATATATTTCTCTGCAACTTCCCTACTTCATATTTGTATTGTATAATCAGTCTTTTGTAGAATATTCCCCAGGAATGGCAAGCAATGGCGGCAGAATAAAATATCCATTCTGCTGATAATGTTTTTTGACAAGACAATAATGGCAGAAAAGAGAATTGGAAATAATCATTCTCTGTTGCTGCCAATTTATTCCAGTTGGGGAACTAACACACCCAAGAGAACTGGAAGAACGGGAGGGGAAAACAAGGAGAACTATATGTGTATGAAGGTCTTTATATCTATGTATATATACATATATCTCCAAATGTTATATATATATATATATACACACATATATATAATCAAAATATGAATTATGTGTGTGTGTGTCTGTGTGTATGTGGGGGGAGTATATTTCTCTCTCTTTCTACCTCTCTGTCTTCATCTTCTACTAAATATTATATTATATGCATGCGTGTGAGTGTCTGTGTTTACATGTATGTATATATGCATATAAATGTTTACAAAAATTGTATGGGTACATATCTATATTTCTCCCTCCCATTATATATATGCTTGTATACAAATACACACACACACAAAATATATAAATAATCAAATATAATGCATATAATATATATATGTATATGTATATATACACATATATCTATATATATACATACATCCATGCATACATACAACATACATACATATACACATACGTATTCATAAAACTGTGTGAAAGTACTTGTATCCATCTACATATAATTATTCATGTATGTGTGTGTGTGTGCACGTGTGCATGTTTGTATGCACATGATAGATGTACATGAATGAACATTTTAGAGCTGTTTTAGCAGAGAGTGTTGTTGTTTTGTTAGGATAATATTTCTGTTCTTTAAAATCTGCATCAAGTTTAGAATGCAGTGAATAAATATATTTATATACTTATATATATATTTACTTCCTATGAGCTTTAAAATATACGTAGGTTTATGTGTGTGTGTGCATATATATATATATATATATATATATATATATATATATATATATATATATGTATGTATGTATGTATGCATGTATGTATATATATATATACATATATATATATAGAGAGAGAGAGAGAGAAAAAAATAAATACATTTATACTCACTTCTTCTGAGCTTTTTCACATTCACTGACTCAATGTGGAGTCAGTGCTTAGAGGCATATATCACTTACATGTATATTTGTCCTATTCTTAATTATTTGAAATCTTCTTGTAAGGAAAGAAGTAGTTTCTAACAATGATACAAAGCTCCATTGTTGGAACACAGAGAGCAAAAGCAAATTTTAAACTTGATAAAAGACTTGCATATTGCTTCTGTTCCTCTTACAGATTGTATTTAATGTGCGAGTTAGCTGGTTGATTTCTTTTCCTAAAACCCTAATGTATACAAATTTTTACTAAGGCATTTACAAACAAACAAACATATATATGAATTTATAATCTGAATATAGCAGCAGGAGATTTCAGAGCAGTTGTCCAGAGTTATCCTCTTTACCTTTGATTTTGGAAGAGACATTCACATCAGCAGGGCAGTAGATAGGGACAGTGGGAATCTCGTTGATCTATTCATGTGCGTCACTAATTAGATGACAAGGCATTTGGCTATTGTGAATATTGACTTTGCCAATTCTTTCTCTTTGATTATAGAGGGTGGTCTGGCAAAAGAGACCGAAAGGATAAGTACCAGGCTTATAAACAGTAAGTACCGGGGTTGATACATTTGACTAAAAATTCTTCAAGGTGGTGCCCCAGCATGGTCGCAGTCTCATGACTGAAATAAGTAAAAGATAGAAGATATATATATATACATACATACAAGTATGTATGTATCTATGCATGCATGCATCTATCCATATACACACACATACTAAGGATTTCTTTCAGTTTCTAATTTCAAAATCCACTCACAAGGTTTTGGCAGGCTCAGACATTTGCCCAAGGTGCAACACAATGGGACTGAACTTGAAGCCATGCGACCATGCCTGCACCTGGATACTCAAGTATACATACATATACATACATACATGTGTGTGTGTATGTGTGTGTGTGTGTGTGTGTGTATGCATGCATTTATGTATGTATATACACACACACACACACACATATATGTGTGTGTGTATATACATATATATATATATATATATATATACACACACACACATATATATATATATATATATATATATATATATATATACATATTCTCACATAGTGACATGTCTGATTATGTTGTATATTGCATACAACATGATCACAACATACATACATATACACATACGTATTCATAAAACTGTGTGAAAGTACTTGTATCCATCTACATATAATTATTCATGTATGTGTGTGTGTGTGTGTGTGTGTGTGTGTGTGTGTGTGTGTGTGTGTGTGTGTGCATGTTTGTGTAGGAAGATGACTCCTGATTTTGAATTAATTTTATCAACAATCAGTAACTTGACTGTTTGACACTGGACTTTATACTCTCTACCCCCCCCCCACACATATATATACATATATGGATATACACAAGCATATGTATATGTGTGTGTGTATATAAATGTACATATGTATATGTATGAATATATCTGTATATATATACATGTGTGTGTATATATATATATATATATATATATATATATATATATATATATATATATATATATATATATTTATGTCTATATATGTGTATATAAGTACGTATGTGTGTGTGTATATATATATATATATATATATGTGTGTGTGTGTGTGTATACACATACAAACATACACACACACACATCTACATATAAATACAGCTACACAAACAGAAGTATTCAATTGCACACACACATCCAGCTGCATACACATACACTTATACATGCATACACAGTATGTGTACATATGCATAGTATCACAATGTCGTCTCTTTAAATTGGTTAGACGCACACACACATGCGTGTGCACACGTGTATATTGATATGATAATTTGATATATCTTATAATACCTCACACTTGTATTCTATTTATTTTAATAA
>NC_142954.1:212500-255000 GCF_046866305.1 Octopus bimaculoides
CTGACTTCTGAGTGTGGACATCCATCCACGTACAATCAATTCTGCCTACCAAATCCACTCACAAGGCTTTGTCAAGCAGTCAACAGATATACACACACACACACACACACGCACACACACACATCTATATACAACAAGCTTCTTTCAGTTTCCATCTACCAAATCCACTCGCAAGATTTTGATCAGCCCAAGGCTACAGTAAAAGACACTTGCCCAAGATGCCATGTAGTGGGACTGAACCTCGAACCATGTGGTTAGAAAGCAAGCTTCTTACCACACAGCTACACCTGTGCCTGCAAAGCAATGAAATCTTTCAACATGTAATTGTTTGTTTTCTGTGCATTATGGCCTGCGGAGTAATGTTCAATACCTGTTATCACATTTAGAATAGATCTGGCTGTCAGTCAAGTCCATCACAAAGATTTCCATATTGCCTTTGTTTTTAGTAATGAATAGTGGGCAGGTTATCTGTGACTGGTGCCGCAGGAGAGCAGGTACAATGACAAGGACGATACTTTGGGGTATATTGTCATATTCTTTTGCAGGCTATGTTGAATTCCTGTCAATTTCAACTTTGCTTTCCACCCTTATGGGGTCACAAAAATTAAGTATATGTCAAGTGCTAAGGTTGTCCTTTTTTCCTGGCATACAGATGTCACTGAACAACATTATCTGATCTGGAGGGGGCGTTCTGCTGGCTAGAAATAGCAGTCAAGTCTTCTTCAAACTATACCCTTTCTTCTGAAAAACGTACTCGTTAAAAACTATTGTGCTACATATGACATGACCACATGACCAACAAAACTCTCTGATGTTGTTATACATCACTGGTCACAATGCGCTTTGCATCATTTTAGATTCTGAATGACACCATCCTGCTGGCCATCATTCACCACAGAAAGGGGGTACTGGAGTAATGTGAAATGAAGTATTTTGCTGAAGAACACAATGCACCACCTGGTTTGGGAATCGAACCCCCAGTCTAGCTGTCATGAGTGCAGCAGCGTAACCACTAGGCCATGCACCTTCACAATGCTAGATATACTATGACTAAATGAAAGAAGAATGGTCATTTTTGGAATGTTGTTGATCATAGATCTTCTTGATCAGGCTGATTCAGGGCTAAACAACAACAACTTTTTTTAACCAAACCTTCCTCCTTTATTTTAAAGACAGAATGATATGACTTGAGGGATATTTTTGCTTCTGTTTCTAGCAGGGTGAACAATAACAACACAGAGGCTCCCTCATTAGCTTCACAAACAGAAACTTGATATAACATTTGTATTATTAATATTTGTGAGACCAATAAGAATTTTGAGAGATATTTTTGCTTCTATTTCTTGCAGGTTAAAGAACAACACAAAGGTTCCTTCATTAGTTTCTCAGACAGAGACTTGACATATTTTCGTATTATTAATATTTGTGAGACCAACAACAGCTGAGATGGTACGACACCATTTATTTAACTGTAATTCTATGCTATTTTCAACCAAGTCATGTGATTGTAACACATCTGCCTGAGGAGGAAACCTATTAAAGTCTGAAACTGATCTGTGAGTTTTCTTTGGCTTGTTAAAATTATTCGGGGTTATAACCCTGAGATTATTATTTTACAGAGAAACTATAAAAGTCTTTAGATACAATGTTATGTGATGATTGAATTTCTTATGTGGTCACGTATTATACAGTGTGTGGTATGTGTGTGTGTGTGGATGTGAATGGAAGTATATCTGTGTGGATGTAGGCATGTGTATGTATGTATGTCTGTGTAGATGTGTGTGGATGTATGTGTGTATGTATAGATGTGTGTGTGTGTTGATGTCTGCATTGTGTGTATATGTATGCGTATGGGTGTGTGCATATCGATGTATGTATAGCTGCATGTGCATATGTGTGTATGGATGTATGCATGTGTGTATGTATGAATGTGTATGCATGTTAATGGATGTATGTGTATGTATCCGCATATATGTGTGTGAATGTGTATGTGTGTGTGTATGCATGCGTGTATGTGAACATATATGTATGAGAGGCTGTATGTGTGAACAGATGTATGTGCGTATGTGGATGAGTGTGTGGAAATATATATACGTGCATGCATATCGTGTGTGTGTGTGTGTGTGTGCATGTGGATATGTATGTGTGCATGTAAGTGTGTATATGTGTACATTCATCTGTCTCTCCCCTCACCACACGTATGCTAAGTCACAGGTCTGAGAAGAATGAAATAAAACACCGAGCAAGGAACCACATCAGGTGGCTAGAAGTTAAAAGACAGGAAGACTGTGTAAGGAAAGAAGAAGTTTGCCAATATTCTGTCAGTCATACCAAGAAGGGGCTGCAAAAATGCTACTTTGAATCCAGCAATCCAAGTTCGAATCTTGATACTTTATTTAATTTTTGTTTATTAGCTGTGTGGTAAGAAACTTGCTTCCCAACCACATGGTTTCTGGTTCAGTCCCACTGCGTGGTACCTTGGACAAATGTCTTCTACTAAAGCCTCAGGCCCACCAAAGCCTTGAGAGTGGATTTGGTAGACAGAAATTGAAAGAAGTTCATCATATATATATATATATATATGTGTGTGTGTGTGTGTGTGTGTGTGTGTGTGTGTGTGTGTGTGTGTTTGTGTGTATGTATTTGTCCCCCTCTTCCCGCCATCGCTTGAAAACCGATGTTGATGTATTTACGTCCCCATAACTTAGTGGTTTGGCAAAAGCAACTGATAGAATAAGTACTAGGCTTACAAAGAATAAGTCCTGGGATTGATTTGTTCAACTAAAGGCGGTGCTCTAGCATGGCTGCAGTCAAATGACTGGAACAAACAAAAGAATAAAAGAATATACATATGTAAATGATGACAATGATGATGATGATGACAATGATGATGATGATGACAATGATAATATATGATATTTTGTTGTTGGTAAAAACAACAGCATTCTCTTTGTGTTTACAGGAAGAATGAAAATTTTGCTTATCAAAAATCCAAATAGATTTCTGTCTTCCTCGTAACATCCTTTTCCTTTCTTTTCTTCCCTCAGTCTTGCAAGTTACTTAGCAACTTCACTGGTGCCAGCGGCATGAAAGAAAGCCCCCATGCTGTAAAGTGGCTGGTGTTAAGAAGGGCATCATCCAGCTATAGAAACCATACTGAAAGCAAACACTGGGACCTTGTATACCTCTGCAGTTCACTGGAGCCCATCAAACTGTCCAACTCATGCCAGCATGGAAAACAGACATTAAATGATGATGATGATGATGATGATGGTAAATACCATTTTATTGTTATTTTTCCTTTTTGATTGAGGCAGCTTACTTTAAGTACACTACGAGATATTGTTTGCTTTTCTTTATTGTTGTCTGTCTAATTTAACACTTGACTATTTGTCTGCGTCTTATTTTGCCATTATTTGATTGGTTTCCGTCTCCTTTTTCAATCAGTTTTATACTTTGACCATATTTATATACCAAGTTTCTATCTAGAATCCATTATCGTAAACTGTATTATTGTAAATGTTTAATATCTTCAACACAGTCACATGAAACAGCCATTTGTGTTGTTATAGTATTTTTTTTTCCTGGAGTCGTCAATTTTATAGTGTCTGCAAAATTTGCTGATAGGAAAAAAAAATTCAGTTATACAGAAGTGGTGACTGGGAAGGATGGAGAGGGATGGAGAGAAAGAGAGAGAGAGAGAGAGAAAGGGACATTGTGATAAAATGAAATAGTTAACAAAATGGGAAGAAAGATTGTTTGAGACTAATAAAAGAGAGGCCAACAGGAGATATATAGAGAGTGGAGAGAGATGGAGTATATAGAAGATATATATATATATATATATATATATATATATACACACATATATACATACTTGGAAATGGATGCATGGCGTTTGATCATATAATAATATAAATAATATATATATGCATATATACAAACATATATGTACATATCTACATATATATGTATATACACATGCATATATGGGTACAGGACGTCAAAAAAACGTGAACAAAATGAAAAACGAGAACATTGAAAAGCAAAAACATGGAAAAGGAACTTTTTTGAACAACGAAAGAAGCAAATAGAGAAACAAGACAAGCAACATAAAGAACAATTCCTTCATCAGTTGTCCCCTGCTTTATCTACTTTGCGTTTTGAACATTGGGACAAGACATGACTTTGTTAAAACAGTCGTTCCCGCAAAGCAAATTAAATAAAATTTAGGATTTTCGGAGGTTTAAAGTGGTAACAAAAACAGGACAATGAGAACAAAACAGTAAAAACAAATGGTAAGGGCTGTTAAGCCATAACAAGGTGAAGTGGTGAACACTGGAGAAACAAGCTTTGACAGGAGACAGGCAAAAGTATGTCTTGTCTCTTATGAGAGGTTTTGACTTTCCAATTTCTAATGTTTAATCTTAATTTTTTAATTGTTTAATAATATATATATGTATATATATATATATATATATATATATATATATATATATCTATGAGAGGTTTTGTAAAAAGGCTGTGTAAAAAGAAAGAGTAGCCTTGGTCACGTGTGTCCGGCTGCTATTTCTTTTCGTTCTTGGACTCCCCAAGCTCACACGTACTTCTTTGCCCCTCCTGTTCGCGCTTCACAGCGTTCAATACATACACACTTCACGTCTGGCTGTACAGCCCTTTTGCTCGTTTGTTTATCCACCGTTTCGTTTTCCTGTCTTGTTTTCCGTCCGCCACTACCCTCCACGAAAATAATTTAATTTGTGTTCGTGGGCCTTAATTCTTCGAAACGCCGGTGTTTTAATGGTGGCAGCTGATGAAGGAGATGTTTCTATGTGGCTTGCTTGTTTGTTGTACTTTGTTTATCATTTTGTCCATGTTCTTTTGCCACGTCATGTACCCAGTTATGTATCTATATGTACATGTAGATGAAGGTATGTACATACATGTACATATATATGCATATCCTCATATATTGTTTGTATCACGACAGAACGCACGTGGTAACCTTTATACAGTAAGTTTTATATATATATATACATATATATATATATATATATATATATATATATATATATATATATATATATATATCTTACTCGGAAAAGGATGCGTCGCGTTCGATCATATAGTAATATAAATATATGGATATATGCATATATCCATTTGTTTTCTGTTTCGTTTTTCGTTTCTCATTGTGTTTACCATTTTTTTGATGTCCTGTATCCATATATGCATGTATGTATACATATAGATGTAGGTATGTACATATATGTATGGATATATGCACATATCTATATATTTATATTATAATTGTATGATCAAATGCCACGTATTCTTTTCCAAGTAAGCTTTATCTTAATAATTACTATGCGCACTCTTCTACTATCTCTCTCCTTCTCTTGTTCTTCATCCTTTGTATTTCTCTCCCACCCTTTCCTTCTTCTTCTTCTCTCCCTTTCACCGTTCCCTCTCTCTCACTCCTCCTCTTCCTCCTTGACCCTCTCGTCGCTGACACGTGACGAAAGGGGTTCTTTCTTTCTGCCCACTGATCTTCCTAAAGAACAGATGTGATTTTTCTGTCTCTTCTACTTAGCCTTCATAATAATTTTTCTATCGTCTTGGCCCATCAGCCCTCACTGTTTGTTTTTACTGTCTTGTTTTTACTTGTTTTTACTTGTTTTTACTGTTTTTATTGTTCTCACTATCCCGTTCTTGTTAACACTGTCACCCTCGGCAAAAAATTCCAAATTTTATTAAATTTGCTTTGTGGGAAGGACTGTTCCAACGAAGTCGCGTATTGTCCTTGCCTTCAAAACATGGAATAGATGGACAGGGATAACAAATGTATATATATATATATATACATATATATATATATATATATATATATATATATATATATATATACACACACACACACACACATATGCATTCATGTGTGTATGGATGTATGTATTTACACATGTATGTGTAATGCACATATTAACCTTTGATATTCATTTAGCTAATTGATTTGATAACATCAATTAGGAGTGAATTTAGTGAAAAATTAATGGCATGGTTGGATGGGTGGGGATTTCAGAAAGCATGGTGCTTAGAAATATATTATTGTGTCCTAATTAGAATCCAGCTGTCTGTCAGATCTTTAGAATTGGGAGATGCACAAATGCACGCACACACACACACACATACACACATAGATGGACATACATGGACACACACATATGTCAAAATATTTATATGCTCTGTCCAGTTTTAACTGGGTATTTGCCAGCAACTTAAAACGTTGAAGGTTAAGACTGTGTTTTTGCAAATGATAAGAAAGAATAATGCTAATTCATGCATACTGTGTGTATATCCTCTTGCTGCTGCTTCCCCTCCTCTTCTTCATCTTTGTCATTATCGTCATTGTCATCATCATAATTATCATAATTATCATAATTATCATCCTCCTCCAGGTTGTTGTTGTTGTCATCATAACCATCATCAACGTCCTAGTCATTGTCATTGTCACCATCATCATCATCATCTTCTTCGTTGTTGTTATTCTCATCATCATTGTAATTGTTATTGTCATCATCATCCATGTCATCACTGTCGGTATCATCATCTTCATCATTAGCAGCAGCAGCAGCACACATGGGTTGGCTAGGTCTACACACTTACTAGTCTTGATTGCATTTTGGTTTCATAAACACACATATTTATATATGTGTCTGTGAGTCAGAGAAGAAAGCAAACAAAGGGACCGACACAGCTTGGCACCAGTGATGTCACAACTCATTTCTACAGCTGTTAAGTGAACTGGAGCAATATAAAATAAAGTGTTTTGCTTAAGAACACAACACACAGCCCGGTCCAAGAATCGAACTCGTTACCACATAAATGTGAGCCTGATGCTCAAACTACTGAGCCATGTGTCTTCATGATGAAATTTATGTTCACAAATTAATGCAAATGAAGAAAGCTAGTGCATCAGATAATGTTTATGATTATTTTTCACACATTCATAAAAGAAATATAAAAACAAGAAAAGGCGTTAAACATTTAAATTTTTAGAAATTTTTATTTCTCATTTGTATCTCTTTCATTGTTACTTGTTCTTTTCCAACAATCTATTTCATTCTATTTTTTCATTTAGCATATCTTCTCCATCACCATTATTATTGTTATCATCAATCATCTCGTTCTATACATTATAATATGTATTTTTATTATCACAAACAATACAATAGCAATCACTCTTGTCATTATACTAATATTCGTTATTAATAGAGCAATTAGAATGTATTGATTTTGGCATGTGGCCAAACTTATTGAAACAGGATACAACTGATTAGATCTATAATACAATATATTACTGATGGTTATTTAATCAGTACCCTGCTACCGAAAGAAAGAAAAAAGCAAATTTGATCTCAGCTGGATTATAGTATCTTATATGCTATACTGAGTTCTAATGAAGACACAATGTCACAAATTTTGTGGATTTTATCATTGTCACAACATCACAAATTTTGTGGGTTCTGAGAAAGTTACAATGTCACAAATCTTGTGGATTCTGACAGACACAGCATCACAAATTTTGTGCATTCTAACATATCACATCACAACATAAACAAAATGTCACAAATTGGGTGCTTAAATAGAAACAATGTCACAAATTTCGTGGGTTGTAACATAGTCACAATGTGACAAAATTTTGGGATTTCTAACATAAGCATATCACAAAATATGTGGGTTCTAACAAACATGTCACAAATTTTGTGGGTTCTAACATAAGTACAATTCACAAATTTTATGGGCCCTAACACAGTCACAATGTTCCAAATTTTGTGGGTTCTAGCAGAGACACAATGTTATAAATATTGTGGTTGGGGTATAACCAATTTAACTGATGCCAGCACTTCACTGATAGCAACTTAATTTAACTACCTTGGAAGAATGAAAGACAAAGCTGATCTCGGTGGGATATGAACTCAGAATGTCAAGGGTCACAACTAAATACCACAAAGCATTTTATCTGTCACTCTATCAATTCTACCAGTCCACCAAGCAACTGTTGAGGTGTAATATAATTACAGTGGAGGTGCATGGCTTAGTGGTTAAGGTGTTGGACTCATGGTTGTAAGATTGTGGTTTCGATTCCAGGATCATGTGATGCATCGTGTTCTTGAGCAAAACATTTCATTTCATGTTGCAACAGTCCATTCAACTGGTAAAAATGAGTAATGCATGATGGGACAGTGTCCTGCCCAGGGAGGAATATATACTAGAGAAGTCAGGAAACTGGCCCTATGCTCCTTGTCCACATTACACTGAACTTACAGAGTAAAGTGGTCAACCATACACACACCCCCTTTCTGGGGTTGATTAAGTAGCAGTTGTAAATGTTATTAAAATACTTTTATTATAAATGATATTAACTGATATTATGATCAGTGATGTTGTTGTCGTTGCTGTGCTAGAACAATGGTGACATAGCCATACATGTTTACTCACTAAGGGATTATAAGGTATATATATATATATATATATATATATATATATATACACATACATACATACATACATACATACAACAATAACAGTAATAATAATCCTTTCTTCTATAGTCACAAGGCCTGCAATTTTGTGAGAAGGGACTAATCAATTACAATGACCCCAGTGCTCAACTGGTACTTATTTTATCGACCCTGAAGGGATGAAAGGCAAAGTCAACCTTGGTGGAATTTGAACTCTGAACGTAAAGATGGATGAAATGCTGCAAAAAGTTTTGCCCGGCATGCTAATGGTTCTGCCAGTTTGCTACCATAATAATGATAACAACAACAACAATAAATGAATGCCCTAGACTTGCCCAAAAGGATTATAAGTTGTGGTGACACATTGAGGTAGCAAAAATGCAATACTGGAAACTATGTGAAAAGTGGGTCATTGAGAGTGGCAAGACATGGTATGAGCACAAACCGCAGTGAATGGTGGAGTCAGTGACCTACAAAATCCTGTGGGATTTCTCAATCTAAACAGATCAGGTGTTAGAAAATAACAAACTGAACCTAATGGTGATGGACAAGGTTTATCACATGTGCTATATAATTGATGTGTGGCCCTCTGACCCACAAATAGTCATGAAGGAAGGCAAGAAAATAGACATATACAATCCTCTTAAATAGCCCGCCTATGGAAAAGGAAGAAGGTAAAGATAGTGCCAATTATTGATGGGTCCTTGGGGACAGTATCAGAAGACATAAAGAGGAATATAAAGGAAATCAGAATAAAGTGCCCGGTAGAACTGTTACAAAAGGATTACCTCCTTGACATGGCCAGAATAATCATGGAAGTATTAGATTAGCTGAAAAGAACAGATAGCATGGTGCTGTAAGCTGCAGGTGGCAAACCCACTACACATGCAAAGACTCCAGGAGATCCAACAAACCCGAGTTAAAAAGGAAAATTATAATAATGATATTTTAAAAAGATTGACGTAACTCTTCACAAAGGTAAATAGACAACACAAAGAGTACGATGCGATTGCAAGAGATGTTTTATTGGTTGAATGATATTTTGACAGCTTGCCTGTCTTTGTTGAGTTCTTTTCATTTTGAACTTGACAAAGACAGACAAGCTGTTGAAATAGTGTTCAACCAATAAAATATCTATAGAAATCACATCGTGCCCTTTGTATTGTTTAATAATAATAATTATAATAATAACAATACCAATGACAATAATAATAATAATAATAACAATAATAATAATCTCAAACACAAGTACAAAGCTACAAATTTGGGATTAGAGTAGATTAAATCAACCCTGAAGCAACTGGTATTTATTTTATTGAGCCTCAAAAAAGCCAACATTGCCAGAATTTGAACTCAGAAAGCAAAGGGACATATCCAAATGCTGCAAAGCATGTTTTGCACCATTCTACTGATTTGGTTTTCTATCAATTCTTCATAATATCAATAATGGTTTCAAATTTTGGCATAAGGCCAGGAATTTAAGGGGAGAGGTTTAAGTCGGTTACACCGACCCCAGTGTGTAACTGGTACTTATTTTATTGACCCTGAAAGGATTAAAGGTGAAGTTGACCTTGGGAAAAATTTAATTCAGAACATAAAACTGGAAGAAATGCTATATATATATATATATATATATATATATATATATATATACACACACACACACACACACACACACACACACATATATGTACACACATACATATATATACATACATTTGTGCATGTGTGTGTATATATATATATATATATGTGTGTGTGTGTGTGTGTGTGTGTGTGTATATGTATGTATCTATGTATCTATATGCTTATATACAGGTATCTTTCAGTTTCCATCTACCAAGTTCCTAATTCCTCCACAAGGCTTCGCACTGCCTGGAGTTATAGTATAGTAGAAAACACTCAAGGTGCAGTGCAGTGAATTGAAACTGAACCTAGAGCCATGTTGTTGGGAAGCAAACTTCTTAACCGTGCAGCCATGCCTGAGCCTAGCCTGTCTTTTCTGTAGCTAACTCCATTCTTTGATGTTATCATATTATACTCTACAGATGTTTTTCAGATGACCACCATTTGTGCAAATGCTTCATGTGGCAAATGCCTGGATTACACATCCCAACTGACATAAAAAAGCTTATGTGCTGGTGCCACCTAAAAAGCACCCTGTACACTCAGTGAAGTGGTTGGTATTAGGAAGGGCATCCAGTCATAGAAACCATATCAAAACAGACAACTGGAGCCTAGTGCAGCTCTCTGGCTTGCCAGCTACTGTAGAAACTGTCCAACCTATGCCTGCATGGAAAATGGACGTTAAATGATGATGATGATGATGATAATGATGATGATATATGCATATATGCATATATGTGTATATATATATATATATATATATATATATATATATATATATACTAATAAGTTTGATATTAATAAGACACTGGCTACTACTCTGTTTTAATCTATGCAATTTTACTTGCAAGTCACATGTCCATCTAAGGAATATGGAAGAAAGCATTTACCAAAGGTGCTGCAGACTGGGATTGCAATGAAATCCATTTGATTATAAAAGATATGTTCCTACATGTAATATTTTACTACCAACTAGGTTTCATATTTGATACAGAATGAAAGCTTCTATCATTGGGGCAATTTAGGGATTTCTGAAAGGTGCTATTTGTAAGGATTAGGGATAGAGTTGGGTAGAATACAGGTTTGATATTGTAGAGGTTATTATCACAATTTATTGGTATTATAATAATAATAATAATAATAATAATAATAATAATAATAATAATAATAATAATAATAATAATAATAATAATAATAATAATAATTATTATTATTATTATTATTATTATTATTATTATTATTATTATTATTATTAGTGTTATAATTATGAAAAGATAACTTTCCTTGTTTTTGTTTTTTTCTGATATCATTATATTTTGTACAATGGTAACATTTTTTTGTTCTTGTTTCTTTTTTTTTACTGCTTCTAAATATTAAAAAAAAAACAAAACAAAAATAATGAAGTATCAAAAAAATCAAGAAATTTAAACAACCCCCCCCCCCATCAAACATAGAATTCTCGGCACTGTTCATCATCCCGTTCTTTGATGCCAAGCTCTCCATTGAGCAGAGTCTCTGTGGTTTCAACGCTGTCTATCAGGTTATGTTGATCTGAGAAAGAGTCCCGGTGTCGTGGAAGCAAGAATGTGACACGTGTCTTCCGTCGACACTGCAATACAATGTATATGATACAGCCAAGCACAACAATGACTCCTAGAGTGACGACAATGGCTATTTTAATGTTGTACAGCAGCTTCTTATTGCCATAAATGAAATGGTGTGAGTGTAAACGCTCATGGTGATGGAAATTGTTTGACCTGAATATCTGCGACGCTAAAGATATTTCGTTGCTGTGATCCATGGCGGTGGTGAGAAATCTATTTTGGGATTCCAGTTTGAATATTTTGATGTAACTGATGAGAAAATTACATATATACATCTATGTTATGGATGTGTGTGTAGAAAGAGAGAGTGTGTGTAGGCATGGTGGATATTCACAAAGAGAGAGACAAAGAGAAAGACAAAGAAATTGTATGTGTGACTAAATAGTCAATCTTTTAAAGTAGAGAAAAGAAAGTTTATGAAAATCAATATTTGTCATGCAAGCTAAAATAGAGAACAGAAAAAATCCACAAAGCTAATAAGAAAACTTTTTAGAGAAACTAGCTCAATGTTATATATATATATGTGTGTATGTATGTATTATATATATATATATATTTTTTTTTTTTCTGCTGAGATGACAGTCATACAAAATTCGTAGATGAATGGAATCTTAGTCTGCTTTGCTTTTGTGGGTTTTTTTCTTTTTCTTTAGGTTGTTTTCTTTAATTTCCAAGTGATTTTTTTTTCCTCTTTACAAGTTTGTATGAATACAGACAGACAAACGAGTGAATCTGTCTGTAAAAGTTAGGCAAATCTAGGCAGAAGTAAAATGAATCAGAAATAGAAATTGCGCAAAGATGGGAGAAAGGTAAACAAGATTAGGGAGAGAAAGGTAAACAAGATTAGGGAGAGATTATTCTGTCAAATGTAATGTTTATTTATTAACATTGTTTTGAATTAATCATTAATTATCTTATAGCCTCAAGATTAACATGACGTGATTGTTTTTAGATTGACATTGTAGGGTAGTTGTGAGAGGCCTGACATGGCTGTTTTGAACAGAATATTTTGGCTGGATTAGATGCTGAAGGATTAAACAAAAGAAGGAAAATTTTGGCAGTAGGTGTACAGGGAGAAGCAGAAGGGGTTAAGTTCAAGTAGGGGGTTGAGGCAGACTTACAAACAATTAAGTATAACAAAGCTGAAGCAGGAATAGTTTAGGCTGATTGTTGTGGTCTAGATCCTGCCAACATAATGTCTAGCAAGCATTTGTGCTAGATAAAATACAAATGACCATTAACTCAAGTGTTGAAGGAGAGTTTTAGAAACTGGTTTTTATGTGGAAGTCCTTTGGTCTCCTTGAAGTCAAATACTACAACGGAAATATCTAGGTTAACAAACTAATGATCATGGATATGTGTATTATGCAGTTGGCTGTGGATTGTCTGTATTAATATGGCAGCTTTCATGCCTGTGATTGGAGATTTATGTAATTAGGATCAGTAACTGTAGGGAGTTGATGAAAACTCAAGAAGTGTGTCTCCCACTAGCTTTGAGTAACAAAGTTACAAAATAAAAAATCACTTTGGAGTTAGCTTTAAATTTCTGTCTGGTTACATGTTATAACTTTACTTAATATATATGCATACTGCTGTGTGTGTGTGTGTGTGTGTGTGTATGCATACTGCTGTGTGTGTGTGTGTATATACATATCTTTATGTGAGTGGGTACTGGTTCATGAGTTCAGTTCAATCTGTTGAGAAGAAACCCACAAATAAAATGAAAAGTTGTTGTCTGGAGAAAGTCAAAAGGTCATCACTCTTGGGAGGCCATCATTTTCTAAAGACCATTGGCCTTGGAAGCTCATTAATATGAAGAGGTCATTAACCTGCAGAGGTTGATAACCTAATATCACAATATTAGCAGGAAGATGTTTTACAATTCGTCAGCTGGACATCAACAGGTCACCAACACAAAGTCATGAAGGGATCACCAACAGTATTTCCAAAAATCTGTAAAGAGAATAAAAAGAAATCAGTCTCCATTATTGAACATTATAGAAAGTGAAGATAAAAAAGGCACAAGAAATATACATACACACACATATATACATAGATAGTGGAAATCAGCTGCCCAGTGGATGTTAATATAAAGCTAAAGATCAGCGTAAAAGAAAATACCTACGCTGAACTATTGAGGAATCTGCAGTTACTCTATCCAGATTACAAGTTCAGGTTCATACCTGTAATTATTGGGGCACTGGGATATGTAACACACTACCTAAATACCAATCTTGAGAAATTAGGCTTCTCAAAGCCAGAAAGAAGAAAGCTGATTCGAAGATTACGGATCCAATCCATCACTGGAACTGTAAAAATATGTAAAACTTTCCAGAAGTTTATCATTTAAGTGTATATGAGCATGTCTACATATGCAACTATATGCATGAGATTACATAAAACAAATCATATAAATCTGCACACATACATACATACATGATGGCCGTCCACTCGTGACCGAGGAAGACCATTGCTGACCTTCAGGAACATTGTACGCACTAGGACTAAGTTATATTTTGCATTTGCAGCTCTGTTGGTGGCTAATGAGCCCTGCTCTTGACAAGCATACATGACTGCAAACATTGCAGACCAAGCTTTCCCCATTCACTATACGAGCCATGCGCTTTCGTACAGCTCGCTTAAGTACTTCATGCTGGATACGTGCTCTCTCAAAAGTGTTGATCCCCTCCTTAACCTGCTCTCTCCATCTGTGGCAATGACAGGCATTATTCTCCCAGTCAGTGTCCTGCATATCACAGGTCTTTAATGAGGACTTGACACAGTCCTTAAATCGCAGTCTTAGTTTCTGCCAGAGTCTCCTTCCATTCACAAGTTCTCCATATAGCATCTGCTTAGGAATCCTGCTATCCTTCATTCTAATAAGGTGTTTACTGAAACAAGTAAAAGAATAAAAGAATATATATCCTTTTTTCTTTTACTTGTTTCAGTCATTATACTGTGGCCATGCTGGGGCACAGCCTTGAAGAATTTATAGTCAAATAAATCAATGCCAGTGCTTATTTTTCTTTTAAAAGCTGGTATTTATTCTATCGGTCACTTTTTGCTGGACCACTAAGTTGCAGGGATGTAAACACACCAACACTGGTTCTTAAGCAATGGTAGGGGACAAACACAGACACACACACATCTCCATAAATATATACAACAGGCTTCTTTCAGTTTCCATCCACCAATTCTACTCACAAGGCTTTGGTTGGCCTGAGGCTATAGTAGAAGACATTTGCCCAAGGTGCCACGCAATTGAACTGAACCTAGAATCATGTGGTTGGGAAGCAAGCTTCCTACCACACAGCCATGACAGTGCCTATAGAACTGATACTCTGTTGGTTACAACGATGAGCTTTCCAGTTGATTCGATCAACAGAACAGCCTGCTTGTGAAATCAACATGCAAGTGGCTGAGTACTCCACAGATACGCATACCCTTTACATAGTTCTAAAAGAGATTCAGTGTGGCACAAAATGTGAAAAGGCTAGTCCTTTGAAATGCAGGTGTTACTCATTTTCGCCAGCTGAGTGGACTGGAGGAAGGTGGAATAAAGTGTCTTGTCAGGTATTGAACTGATGAACTTACAACTGTGAGCTGAATACCCTATGCCACAAGCCTCACTGTGCCTACATATAACATATTCAAACAAAATATGATGCAAATTTTAGGCATTGGGTGAAGAGTTGCTTAAAATACCAAATTAAAAACCTATATATTGTCCTATTTCAGCCGAATGAAACTTAATTGACTGGCAGAGGTAAATACCATTCCTGGAATAGGAAATAGAACACCTATAGCGATCTAATACTAATGGAAAGTTGCTGATTCTAGAGCAGCTGGAATATAAATTCACATTTCTACCTGTTCTCACTGGGTTGCTGGCTTATGTCACAACTGTGTGTTATCAAATCTGAAATCTTGAGCAATGAACAAAACAGGAAGGACGCCATTAATCAACAGACTAATCCGTTAATGGAAGTGTTGTTGAAATATTTAAATATTTTAGAAAACTTCACTAATTCCCTTTCTCTCTCTTGTTCTGTATACAATGATGTTACATTAACACACATATATATTTATACATACATACATACATACATCAAATCAGACCCATTGTTAGTGTTCAGGTCACTGCTTGGAATCAAACTCGGAATATTGGGGTTAGTAGCCTGCGCTCTTAACCACTATGCCATATGCCCGTGGGCAACAACAAACAAGATGAGGACAAATACCCATCGAATGTAAGTAATGTAAATCAGACCCAGTATTCATTTTTTTATGTGTAGTACTTGTTCTCTTGGTCTCTTGCATACCAATTGCCAAGTGTGGTGGTGGTGATGGTGGTGGACAAACAACACTACATGACTGGGAAGAAAGCGTCTTACCCACACAACCACACTAGTGTGTATATATATATATATATATATATATATATATTAGCTCAAAAGCTGCCTGATAGGGCAGCTTTTTAGCTAGCTCCTGCGAAGGGTTCTTGATTGGGCCTTGGGTCCAACAATGACACTTCATGCATTGAATCCCTAAGTATTTGCATATTCTCAGCATTGAAAGATCTCATGGCTGTCATTTGATTTGGGTTTTCATTCACATGGGACTTTTTTTTCCTCACTGCAGCTTTGGTTCTTTTGATAGCAATCTGGTCCTCTGTTGGCGGAGATTTATTTTTACAAGGTACACTGCTGCCGTATGTGATAGGCAAGAATAAACTACAGAAGAACTGAAAGTTGATCACTACATGTAAGTATTACAATAATATTTAAGCCTACCTTTTAAAAGTTCAACAATAATTCTTCTGCTGCCATTTAATTTAAAGACAATTCACAGTACATAGGTCCTTACTTTTCATACAAATAATTATTTCTATTTTATGGGCGACTTATGCTGGATTTTGCAATTTATTTCGATTATTTCCAAATTTATTTCCAAGTTACAAAAATTGTTATATTAATATGCTAATACTTACGTAGTTACATATGTATGTACCTATGGTGTGTGTCACACTTAGCTGAAGGGAAGAGGTAAAAGAAAGATATAAAACTTGTTAAGTGCCACACCCTAGTGGTTGAGAGAACCTGTGGAAAAGGTAGACCCAGGAAGACCTGGGATGAGGTGGTGAAGCACAACCTTAGAACATTAGGCCTCACCGAGGCAATGACATGTCCATACCAGCACAACCATCTCTCTTGCACACCACAACTGATGCTTCTTAGGTCCAACTTTTCTCTCAAGATACTTACACTGTCTGGTATGCACACTGACATTACTCATCCATCGGAGCATACTGGCTTCTATCCTTGCGAGCTTACGCATATCTTCAGCAGTCATGGCCCATGTTTCACTGCCATGTAGCATGGCTGTTTGTACAAATGCGTCATACAGTCTGCCTTTTACTCTGAGTGAGAGGCCCTTTGTTGCCAGCAGAGGTAAGAGCTCTCTAAACTTTGCCCAGGCTATTCTTATTCTAGCAGCTACACTTTCAGCGCACCCACCCCCACTACTAATTTGGTCACCCAGATATCGGAAGCTATCAACTACGTCCAGTTTTTCACAAATACATACTTATATAAAAGAATTCCTAAGTAAACTTTTTGTCTCTATATTTTCCAACAAAGTGTATTTTTCATGTTTTCAGTTTACAGTGAAATGACCATTCATTTTGCCTCGGTCCTCACTGTTTCATGCTGATATGACAGCTTTATACATTGACAACATGATTAAAAATTCTCTTTTCAATACTTTCCCAAGCAGTTATGAAAGCAAAACATTGTATCCATTGATAAGAGATGTTATTAGATAAATAAGCTGTTATATGTCTAGTAATGCAGGCAGTGGCGTTTGCAATATATCTACATATACAACCACACACACACATATTTAAATAGCTCTTTTATTCAATGTAATGTTTACAACTTTTCCACAGTGTTAAACACTCTGAATGAAGCAACAATGTATCACATAGCCACAACATTGATTACTTTCTGATACAGAATTACAGTATTTATCAGCCCAATCCATGGGAAGTTGAGCACTTTACAAATGTGAATTGCTTGCAGTTACTGATACAGGCAACTTTGTAAACACATGTTTTGTCTAGATACTTATCAATGAAACATATTTTTCTTCACTTTGGATTATGACGAAACAACAATTCATTTTGCCTTGTCCTGAAAGATTTCTACTGAGATGACTGCCATATTTATTCTAGACATAAACAACTGGTTCTATATAAAAATAAGGAGCTCAATACAAATATATATAAATGTTGATATATGTATAGATAGATAGATAGATAGATAGATAGATAGATAGATAGATAGATAGATATGGCTGGATACTCTTCCTAATGCCAATAATATTCTATGCTATACCATGATGTTATATATATACATATATGTATATATATATATATATTTATAGCCATTATCTCAACATGTATTTCTAATCGGTATATCTTTACTACCTCAGAGGAGACTCATCTTATAATGATTTTAACACAATGACCTTGAACCCACAAGAGTAAACAAGAGAGACAGAGATAGGCAGAAACAAGGAAAATGACCCTTGTATTTGAATACTATGAAAATATACTTTTAAAAAACTTTTCTTTTAACTTCCCCAAATATATCAACTCGTGTGTTCCTTTCAACCTTCACACACACACACACACACACACACACACACACACACACACACACACACACACACACACACACACACACACACACACACACACACACATATATATATATATATATATATATATATATATATATATGAGAAGTTTTGACTTTCCAATTTCTAATGTTTAATCTTAATTTTTTTAATTGTTTAATAATAATAATAATAATATATATATATATATATATATATATATATATATATATATATATATATATATATATATATATATATATATTTATATATATATATATGAGAGGTTTTGACTTTCCAAATTTTAATGTTTAATCTTAATTTTTTAATTGTTTAATAATATATATATATATATATATATATATATATATATATATAACACTGTACTTATTCCATATCCTCGCCTTGTTTTTTTGTGTTTGTTCATGTTTGAATTGACTATATATATATATATATATATATATATATATATATATTGCTCACTCACATTAGCTATTAGGTAAATTACTAGACTTAACACATGATACTTGGTCAATGCATTCAGCATTCCATTGCCAAGATAATAAAATAAGGAATGACACTGGAAGAAAGATGACTGAAATAATTAGCATTTGTGATGGACTTTGATACCTCCTCACAAGGTTAATGAGAGTTTATAACACTACATTTTAATCTACTCTCCACATTGTGCTAAAATCTGGTGTTACTGTAGCT
Organism: Octopus bimaculoides; assembly: GCF_046866305.1. Lineage (NCBI taxonomy): Eukaryota > Metazoa > Mollusca > Cephalopoda > Octopoda > Octopodidae > Octopus > Octopus bimaculoides. Next base: position 231,648 of record NC_142954.1, read on the forward strand.
TATATTGTGTATTCTTGTCCCATAAGTAGCATTTGAGCAAGAATGGAATGTTAAAATAAATACTGGTTTGATATGATTGGTTAACATCGTGGACAGTAGCAATCCAGCATGGCCATAGTCCAGTGACCGAAATCAGTGAAAAGAATAAAGAAGCCATCTGTACATTCAAATCCTTTCCTCATATATCAAAGCTGAAATCATCAGACACAGAACTGACAAGTTAAGAGGAAAATGGCTGCCAGATATATTAACGTAACACGTAGCATGATAAAGTGTTTGTAAGAGAAGAGTTGAAAGAACAGAATAAATGATGACAGTCACTGTTAATAAAAGCAGTTTTTACTGGTAGGAGAACATTATTCAATCTAATGTTATTTCGTTTAACCCTTTTGATACTAACTTGCCTGACACTGCCCCTAGGTCTATGATGGTAACTTCCTGTTTAAAACGTTTTAAACTAAAACCTTTCATTGAAATTTCAGGATAATTTATGTTCCAAACATTATTTTATAAATGGCAAAGATATTTTACTGAATTCTACATAATCTTTGAAAATTAACTGAAACAAAAGCAGTCTGTCTCAATAGAAATATAGTAACATAAGCATTAAAATTTTTTATCAGAATCTCCTTGAGACTGCCCCTCGTTCTATGGATACAAACTCCCTGTTTTAAAGCAACTTAACCTTCTCCCATCAAAACTTCACATTCATTTCTGTTCCAAAATACATACTTAATAATTTGTTAAGGTTATCTCTACAGACTTTCTATAGAAATTATAACCAACATCGATTTGTTACGACATTTCATATCCGAATAAGCCTAATGAAAACAATCTGTAAAGATAAACTTAGCAAGTGGCTTAATAGCACTGCTAACACAGTAGAACACAGTATTGACTTACAAATCATTTAATATACTTTGTAGTATATTATGGTTGCATAATGAAATATGGTGTCCCCACAAGTCATTAATGTCAAAGTTATTTTATTAAGTTCTTTATTCTTTTCAAAATTAAGTAAAACAAAGGCAGAGTATTTCAACAGAAATCTGGTAACAAAAGAGTTGAAGTGATCTAAATTTAAATTTTCCCTTAAAATTTTATGTTCATTAATGTTCCAAACACAAAATTCATAATGTCAAAGTTATTTTATTAAATTGTTCATTATTTTCAAAATGACTAGAAACAAAGGCAATTGTATTTCAACAGAAACACAGCAATGAGATTGTGAATCCTGTTGATACCAACTCGCCTGAAACTGTTTCTAGTTCTATGATTGTTTTAGTCATGGGACTGTCATCATGCTGGAATGTTGGCTTAGTTAAGTGGTTCTTAACTGGGGTCCATATAAGGCTTTTGGAGGCTCACACAACAAAATAATAAATTGGGGGCCCACAATAATATTTTAAGGGCTCCTGAAAAAAAATTTGCTTTAGATGTATGTATTGGTATGTATTGCAAGAAACAACTAGGTTTCTTTTTCTAACATTATTCATAGTTTAACCTACACAAGTTAATGTGTGATAAACGAAATAAAAATTTTGAAAGAAGTATCTATAAAACTACCTTTAAACATCAAATGGCTATGGAGAGTCCATCAGAATAAAATAGCAATCAAAGGGGATCCATAGATAAAAAATGGTTGAGAACCCTTGGTTTAGTTGAACAAATATTACATATTCTATCAATCTCTTTTACTAAACTGCTATGTTGCAGGGATGAAAACAAATCAACACCAGCTGTCAGGCAGCGGTGAGGGATAACCACAAACACAATGACACACACACATATATAATTATTCGTGATAGAAACAGTATCAACATCAAAAGGCAATCTTTATATCCAAATTAATATAGATGTTTTGTTAAAGTACCAAATACTGGAGTATTTGCTTTGAGAGATCCTGTCATATGGATGCACAGTGGATAAAAGCACACATATTTATATCATTGGCAGATGAGAACCATCTGCTATCAGCACTGGAATTGCCAGTGTACTTAGTCTCTTCAGAGACAGCTGTCCACTTGCTGCATACCAGCCAAATCTCATTGCCTACAATGTATAGAATTACAGTGAATTTCCAGGCATTTTAAACTTAAAATGGCTTCAATAGACATTGAATAAAAAAGTAAATAAAACTGTCTTGTCTTCATCCATATGCATCACATGACCATACCAGCACAGTCTTCTCTCTTGCACACCACATCTGATTCCTCATATGCCTAACTTTTCTCTCAAGATGCTTACACTTTGTTGAGCATGTACACTGACATTGCACATCCAGCGAAGCATTACTGGCTTCATTTCTCTCAAGCCTGCACATGTTCTTGGCTGTCATAGCCCATGTTTCACTGCCATGTAGCATAGCTGTTTGCACACAGGCATCAAAGAGAGAGGCCCTTTGTTACCAGCAGGGGTAAGAGCTCTCTGAACTTTGTCCAGCCTAATCTTATTCTCACAGCTACACTCTTCGAACAACCACCTCCACTACTAACCTGGTTAGTCTGATAGAATAAATACCAGGCTTAAAATTTTCCAAGGCGGTGTCCAGTATTCCCATGATCTAATGGCGGAAACAACTAAAAGATAAAAGATATATGTACATATGTATGTATGCATGCATGTGTGTTTTTGTGTGTGTGTATGTCTTTCTGTTTGTCCTCTTCATCCAACTGCTTGACATAATTTAGTCATGCCATAACTTAGCAGTTTGGCAATCCCCCTCCCCATAGAATACGCCCCAGACCTTAAAAAAAAAAAGAATAAACAGGATCCATTTTTCTTTTTACTAAACCCCCTCAAGGTGGTACTCCAGCATGGTCACAGTTCACTTACTGAAACAAGCAAAAGGTTAAACCATAAAAGGTAGAAGCTAAAAGTGAAAATAAAAACAGAGTTATTGTGCATCAATATTGCACATGATGCAGACTTCAGAGCAACTGTGACTTGCAGGTGTGCTCTGCATCAGTGCATCCCACTAGTACATGCTGCTATAATGTCCTGCACGAATGCACTGCAATGTTGTATGCTACAGCAATGTTGCACACGATAAATTGCATTAATGCAATTTATCATTATGTGAAGGTGATCAATAGTTTTGTTCAGAGAATATTCAAAAATGACAGCAGAGTGAATGTTTTATCTGCATACGTGGTTCTATACATGTGCATATATGTGTTTCTGTTTATGATTCTATATGTAAGTATGCACATATGTATATATGCATGTGTGTATATGAATCTAGTAATGTGTATGTATGTGTGTGTGTGAATATGAATCTAGTAGTATGTACATATGTTTGTTTCTGTATGTATGTATGCATATATATATGTATATACCTATATGTGTATGTATGCGTGTGTATATGAATCTAGAAATGTGTATGTATGTGTGTGTGCATGTATGTATATATGTGTATATGAATCTAGAAGTATGTATGTATATGTGTATGCTTTTATGTTCCTGTATGTATGTAATGTATGTTTGTGTGTGCATGCATGTATGTGTTTGTTTCTGCATGTAAGTACATATGTATGTCTGTATGCGTGTATATGTATTTGTATGTGTGTACATGTATATGTATAAGAACACGTCTGCATAAATGTATGCTACTGTGTGTGTGTGTGTGTGTGTGTGTGTGTATGTATTTCTAAGTGTAACTCCTTCTGTGTCTGTGTTCATGTATGAGCTTGTAGCATGCAAATTTATGGCTTTTCTCTACAGATAATACAAGCATTTACACAGCATATACACAGACACAGGCACTTATAGCGCATGTGCCAATGGCTTTTCATTCATATTGGGAACATGTGTATGAATGTATGCCTGTTTGTATATGCATAGAGAGAGAGGGAGAGATGTGTGGTGTGCATGAAGGTGTGTGTGTGTATATATATATATATATATATATATATATATATATATATATATATATATATATATATATATATATAGATAGATAGATAGATAGATAGATTCAGATGAATATGGTACTTAAGTTGAGGCACCAGAATTTAGTAGAGTATTATCCATATAATTTCAAAGTTAGGTGATTAAAATCAAAATAAGCAACAAGGATATCCAGAGGTAATACAGTACAATCGTTTCACACAACTCCATTTAATTGAACAATGCAACCATTACATCAATTTAGATGCAGAGTAATCCTCAGCTGCATAAAGACATAGAATTTAATTAAATTAAATTCATTAGACTGTAGCCATGCTGGGGCACTGCTTTGAATTGTTAGTGAAATGAATCAACCCCAGTACTTATTTTTTTAAACTGATATTTTTTCTATCAGTCTCTTTAGCAGAACCGCTAAGTTACAGGGACATAAACACGCCAGCAGCAGAGGAAGGACAAACACACATGCACACAGATATATACATGTAAAGGGCTTCTTTCAGTTTCCGTCTTACAAATTCACACACAAGGTTTTGGTTGGCTTGAGGCTATAGTAGAAGACACTTACTCTAGGTGCCACACAGTGGAACTGAACCATGATTGGAAGTATATGGTTGGGAAGCAAGCTTCTTACCACACAGCTACACTTGCCCTTAATACATACATACACACACATATGTAACTTATGGTATAATTATAAACAGGGCAAATTTTAGCCATTTCTCCGCAGACTGCAAAAATTATGAACAACCTTAATTGATTTTTGAACATTATTGGATTCTCATCAGAGGCATCCACATCATTCTGACAGTCTCCATAGAAAGAAGCTGCCAAACTGTTTATATACTCAACAAATGCAGCAGTTATTCTATGAAGGAGTCCCTAATTTGCATACCGAAAATACCACTCTATAAATACAAGTAGCCTGTCAACAGGGATCTTAGTCCACATAGTATCAAGGCATGATATAATAAATATGTAACATATATATATATATTAGACAAAAACAGATAACAAAGCCAAGGCTGTGAGGAGCTTTCAGGACATTTATAAGGAATGCAGTAGAACTGAATCTGGAATCATGTGGTTGGGAAGTAAGCATCCTACCACACAACCACACCTAATATCTACATACATACATATAGTGAAGGTGCATGGCCTGGTGGTTCAGTTATTACACTCACAGTTGTGGGATCAGGGTTTCGATTTCCAGACTGGATGGTACATTGCATTCTGAAGCAAAACACTATTTCACGTTGCTCTGTGATTATTTCGACATCTGACTCGTGGCCTACTTGAGCATTTGAACAGCCAAAGTTGATTTGATTGTGTTTGATTGAGGGAGAGCATTTAATTGATCACCATAAATAATGCATCTGTGTGGTTGTTCAGCAAGAATTTGTAGATCCCTCATCCATCGTTTAATGGTGGGAGAGTCCATAATATATATATATATATATATATATATATATATATATATATATATAATACTAAAACTCAAAGTTTGTCTGTTTTCCTGTCATTTGATTATGGTGATAAAGATTATAAATAAAATAGTCATTTAGCCTTAAAAAAAAATGAAATTGAAAATGTCGGTATTCCAAGGAGTCACCATAGCTACTGCTGGCCGTCCTCTATCCTTACTTTCTTGTTTCTTCCCTTGATCATTCATGCAACTTTCGAAGTCCCTATATTTTTTGATTCATGGGTACTTTTTTTTTTCTTAGAGGGGAAAATTACCATTTTATTTAGAAATAAAATATTAATCTCTATCATCTCAATCAAAAGGCAGGAAAACAGAGAAACTACCTCATTATAGACGAAGATCAATTAGAATGTGAGGAGTTGGATCTCATAAGAATAGAAAAACAATCAACAAATGATATGTCACGGCACACTGGTGCTAGGGGTACTAAATATCATTTTTTAGTTATAGTTCGAATTTTGAAAAGAATATAAATGTATTGCAAGGGAAAAAAATGTTCCAGAGCACTGCCTTATAATGAAACTCTTTGAAGAGCATTCAAATCGTTGCCTTAATGAGGTCAATTAAATACATCATCAAGAACATGCTTAAAGGGAAATGACCAAAACAATGATAATGAAATTAGTCAATATCTAATGGGTAGATATATTGGGCCATCTGAAGCAATTGCATCCATTTTAGGGTTTTCAATTCATGAAAGAGCATCTGCAATAACGAGACTGCAAGTTCATCCACCAGATTCACAGAGAATGTTGCTCAGAAATAATGAGGATAGATATGGCTGTCAATGATGAGAGAAATAAAATTTTTTCGCACATACACAGAAATGAAGACGACACGGGTTCACTTCTCTGATCATTTTTTTGTTAAGTTGATCGAACCCATTAATAAAGATTTCAATTTGACGAAAAATGTTTTATTGGTATAAACAGACATCTTATTACAGGTAATCTCATTAACATTTGCTTATTCAGCATTTCAATACGAATTGGTTTCATTTGGTAAAACTTATTATTTCAATTCATTGATTGAATTCCCCAGTGTTTCAAGTTTTAAACAGGTAAGTGCATTTTATTTCTCAAGCATTTTCTATTCAGTATTTCATGCATAACCATAGATATACTTTCTGACAATCAAATGACATTTATACAAACCACTACTTGTACACAAGGTTTAACTTATAAGTACAGCCCCTCTTAACTTGTGAATAGTTTTGGAGTTCAGATCTGGGTGAAGTTATTACAAGAACCTTAACTCTTATAGAAGGTTTAGGATCTTGTATCAGTCTTTTAGGACAGGGGATATTCTCATGTGGGCTTTAACTTACTTCAGAAAGTCAGGACTTCTTATCTACCATTGGGTGTGTGTGTTTGTGAATGTGTTACTTTAACCTCCTCCAAGATTATCCAACTGATCTTCATGAAAATATGCTCATGCAGTCACTTGCACACTCAAAAAAATCATCATCATCATCATCATCATCATCATCGTTTAACGTCCGCTTTCCATGCTGGCATGGGTTGGACGATTTGACTGAGGACTGGTGAAACCGGATGGCAGCACCAGGCTCCAATCTAATTTGGCAGAGTTTCTACAGCTGGATGCCCTTCCTAACGCCAACCACTCAGAGAGTGTAGTGGGTGCTTTTACGTGTCACCTGCACGAGGGCCAGTCAGGCGGTTCTGGCAATGGCCACGCTCAAAATGGTGTCTTTTATGTGCCACCCGCACAAGAGCCAGTCCAGGGGCACTGGCAACGATCTCGCTCAAAAATCCTATGAAGGCCAGTCAGGTGGTACTGGCAATGGCCACGCTCAAAATGGTGCATCCCATGTGCCACCCGAACAAGAGCCAGTCCAGGGGCACTGGCAACGATCTCGCTCGAAAATCCTACGGGAGCCAGTCAGGCAGTACTGGCAACGGCCACGCTCAAAATGGTGCATCTCATGTGCCACCCGCACAAGAACCAGTCCAAGGGCACTGGCAACGATCTTACTTGGCTTGCCGGGTCTTCTCACGCACAGCACATTTCCAAAGGTCTCGGTCAGTAGTCATCGCCTCGGTGAGGCCCAATGTTCGAAGGTCTTGCCTCACCACCTCAGCCCAGGTCTTACTGGGCCTACCTCTTCCACGGGTTCCCTCAACTGTTAGGGTGTGGCACTTTTTCATGCAGCTATCCTCATCCATTCTCACCACATGTCCATACCAGCGCAATCGTCTCTCTTGCACACCACAACTAATGCTTCTAATGTTCAGCTTTTCTCTCAAAATACTTACACTCTGACGGGTATTCACACTGACATTACTCATCCATCAGAGCATACTGGCTTCATTCCTTGCGAGCTTACGTATGTCCTCAGCAGTTACAGCCCATGTTTCACTACCATGTAGCATGGCTGTTCGTACACATGCGTCATACAGTCTGCCTTTTACTCTGAGTGAGAGTCCCTTTGTCGCCAGCAGGGGTAAGAGCTCTCTAAACTTTGCCCAGGCTATTCTTATTCTAGCAGCTACACTTTCAGCGCACCCACCCCCACTACTAACTTGGTCACCCAGATAGCCGAAGCTATCGACTACCTCTAGTTTTTCTCCCTGGAATGAGATAGAAGTTGTTTCCTGTTTGTTTACAGTGTTTATTGCACCTGAACATCTGCCACATACAAAAACTAACTTCGTAGTTAATCTGCCTTTGATATTGCTGCACCTCTTATGTGTCCATAGCTTGCACCGGGTACATCTTATAGAGTTACTACCTACTCCTTTTCTACATACTGAGCAGGGCCATCTACCTGAAGGGGTTTGTGTTTTATCTACCTTCCTACTTATTAGAATTTTGGTTTTTGCTAGGTTGACTCTAAGGCCCTTCGATTCTAGTCCTTGTTTCCACACCTGAAACTTCTCTAGTTCTGATAGTGACTCCGCAATTAGTGCAAGGTCATCAGCATAGAGGAGCTCCCAGGGGCAACCTGTCTTGAATTCCTCTGTGATCGCCTGGAGGACTATGATAAATAGGAGGGGGCTGAGGACGGAACCTTGGTGGACCCCTACCTCTACCCGGAATTCATTACTGTATTCATTTCCAACCCTCACCTTACTGGCAGCATCTCTGTACATGGCTCGCACAGCTCTCACTAACCATTCTTCTATCCCAAGTTTCCTCATTGACCACCAGATAAGGGATCGGGGGACCCTGTCAAAGGCTTTCTCCATGTCAACGAAGGCCAGGTACAGAGGTTTATCCTTGGCTAGGTATTTCTCCTGCAGCTGTCTCACTAGAAATATGGCATCAGTGGTGCTTTTACCTGGCATGAACTCAAACTGCATCTCATCTAAATTGATTCACTCCCTAATTAGTTGGGCTATGACCCTCTCCGTAACTTTCATAACCTGATCTAACAGCTTGATGCCTCTGTAATTATTTGTATCTAAAGCATCACCTTTACCTTTGTAGCAGTTGACTATGGTGCTGCTACACCAGTCATTGGGTTTGACTCCTTTGTGTATCATCTGGTTTGTAATACGGGTGACTAGGCTGTAACCAACACTGCCAGAAATTTTGAGCATCTCAGCAGTGATTCCTGATGGGCCGGGGGCTTTCCCTGTCTTCATACTCTTTATTGCTTTATCTACCCTGGTATTGTCAACTCGGATAGCTGGTCCCTCTGTTGGGATGACATACAGCAGGCTCTCTTTCTCCCATTCATTCTCTTTATTAAGCAATCTATCGTAGTGGCATCTCCAGACCTCTTTCTTTGCAGCCTCATTTAGTGCAAGCGTACCATCATCCATGCGAACACATTTCTCTCTCCTACACTGTCTTGCAACATGAAATACCTCGAGTCTTTGGTCCTCACGGCGCAGAACATTGGCAAATCTTTTCTTATCTGCTTCCCCTCTGGCTAAATAAACCTGTCGCCTAGCTTCCCTTCTGGCAGATTGGTACAATTCCCTGCTACCACCGTTCTTCCAGTCCTTCCAAGCCTGTTTCTTTTGTCTAATAGCCCCGTCTACTTCCTTGTTCCACCACCACGTTACTCTGGGTCGAGAGGGGACTTTACACCAGCCACAGATCTGGTCGGTGGCTCTCAACAGGTTGTCCACGTTTAGTGCAAGTGAACCATCATCCATGTGGACACATTTCTCTCCTACAACATCACGATTCTCTCTCACACATTGTCTTGCAACATGAAATACCTCAAGTCTTTGGTCCTCACGGCGCAGAACATTGGCAAATTTTTTCTTATCTGCTTCCTCTCTGACTAAATAAACCTGTCTCCTAGCTTCCCTTCTGGCAGTCTGATACAATTCCCTGCTACCACCGTTCTTCCAGTCCTTCGAAGCCTGATTCTAAAATACACACACACATATATCAAATATTATATATATATGTGTATACATGCACATACATACACACATACATATGTATATTTATACATAAAATATTATAACATTATATCTCTGTCTGTCTGTCTGTCTGTCTCTCTCTCTCTCTATATATAGGGAGAATTCATAAAAAAAAAACAAAAGACGAAGACAGGTGGCTGTATATATATGAATATAACCATTTTGTTTCTCACCATCCTTTAATGTCTGTTTTCCATGCTGGCATGGGTTGGAGAATATGAGAAGGAGGCAGTGGTTTCATGTTAGGCGTTAAGAGGCTACACACGTGTGCATATGCATTATAATTCTGCCTTTGCCATAGTGATACCAATCGATGGCTGTTGGAACTCCTTCTCTTTATATTTCACTATTAGTAAGCTTCAGTAGTGAGGAGGTGTGAATGATTATACACTCTGTCCTGATCTTCTGGTTCATATAAGAATCAGCAGATCAAACAGCTGAACCAGACCCACAAGAACTTTTTTTCCCTGAGTTTCCTCCTTGTCTCATTTCCGTTTTTTTCTTTTCTTGATTCCTGCTCTTTTCAGGTTTCTTCTGGACTTTTCTCTCTTTAATCTGATGAAGAACTTTGTATGAAGCAAAATAACCTTTTGCTTTTTCTATTCTTCCTTGAACAGCCAACTAGTAACATTGACTGAGAACATCTCAACATCTTTTGTGCTTTTGTTCTTTTTGGTGTATACATGCATACATATATATATATATATATATGTACATATATATATATATATATATATATATATATATATATATATATATATATATATATATATATATATATATATATATATATATGTACATATATATATATATATATATATATATATATATATATATATATATATATATATATATATGTATGTATATATATATGTATGTATATATATATATGTATGTATATATATATATATATATATATGTATGTATATATATATGTATGTATATATGTATATGTATGTATATATATATATATATATATATATATATATATATATATATATATATATATATATATATATGTATGTATATACTGACTTATATATCTAATCTCTCTCTCTCTCTCTCTCTCTCTCTCTCTCTATATATATATATATATATATATATATATATGTTTTTAAATAGATATTAAATGATGATTATAATGGTGATGATGATGAGAAAAAGCGTGATTATATATATATATACACATACACACAGACATATATATATACATTCTTATGCATATTATAAATATACACACACTCAGACATGTGCACACATATATGAAACAAAAGCAAAGGCAAAACACAAAAAGTTATATATATGTGTGTATCTATGTATATATATATATATATATATATATATATATATATATATATATATATATACATACATATCTATGTGATGTTCTTTATATTTATTCTATATCATATGCACAGATATATATATAAATGTGTGTGTGCTTGTGTCTGTGTGTATATGTATACATGCATATATATGTATGTATATAGGTATGTGTGTATGTGCTTAATGAATGCGTTGCCAACAAAAATGGAAGTCTTCGTTGAATCTGTGAAAGCAAAAATGACAGCTTTCACCTGCCGACTTCTCTAACATCCTCTTACATTCATCTCACAGACAACTAAACTCTCCTTCACTCACTCTATCTCTTTCTCTCTTTTTTGCTGCACATCTCCCCACTCCTATATCTTACCACCAGTGCACACTGTTCTTCCTAAACTGCTTACATTAATACTGCAGCTGTACACCAGAGAAAACAACATCTCTATTTATTTAGAAGCGCCAATGAAGGAGCCTCTCCGCAGACGTTCAATTTACTAGAAATAACAGCTAAATCTCACTCAAATCTCAACTGCCATCGTGAAAAGGGATTACCTTTTTATCGTTAAAGAGCAGCTATGTTGGAGCACAAATTTGAAGGGTTTCAGTCAGTCAACTTGACCTCAGTACTTAGTTTTTTAAGTACACACACATACCCCACATATGTGTATGTGTGTGTACCCTTGACTTGACATCATGAGATGTTTGTAAACCTGCATATAAAGTGAGTGTGAAAAGCATGTCTGGCTGTGAGAAAATCTGACCTTATTTGGAATCAGGCAAGTGTTGGTGATAGGAAGGGCATGCAACAGTAGGAAAACCTGCTGAACAAATTCTGTCTGATCCATGCACGATTAAAAAAGTGGACATCAAATGATGATGTGTAAGAGTGATTTGGCTGCTGTTTCTAGCACATTATGCAACCAATTAGCAGTTCATCTTGTCTAAATAAACATTGGTTGGGTTCGTTACTACATTATATCTACCATTCCATTTACTTAATAATAGCTACTGATGAGTTAGTTAATTAGTGTTCATTCTAATTAACTCTTTAGCTTTCAAATTATTGTCAAGTGTAATGCTTATTTATTCACAATATTTTCAATTAATCATACATTATCTTGTAGCTTTGATATTTCAATGATGTGATTGTATATTTTAACAAAGACCTTGTAGGGTAGCTGTGAAAGGCCAGATCTGGCCAGTTTAACCCTTCAGCATTCAGATTACTCTGTCAAAAGTAATGTTTATTTATTCATATTGCTTTGAATTAATCATCCATTATCTCATAGTTTTGAGATTTCAATGATGTGATTGTCTACTTTTAGAATGACATGGTAGGGTAGGTGTGAGAGGCTAGATCTGGTCAGTTTTAACATAAAAAAGGCGGAATATTTGGGCTGAATATGGCTGGTTTTAATGCTAAAGGGTTAAACTGCTCTAATCTTAACCCACATTCCTTGCCACTCTACTTTCATCATCATCATCATCATCATCGTTTAACGTCCGCTTTCCATGCTAGCATGGGTTGGACGATTTGACTGAGGACTGATGAAACCGGATGGCAACACCAGGCTCCAATCTAATTTGGCAGAGTTTCTACAGCTGGATGCCCTTCCTAACGCCAACCACTCCGAGAGTGTAGTGGGTGCTTTTACGTGTCACCCGCACGAAGGCCAGTCAGGCGGTACTGGCAACGGCCACGCTCAAGATAGTGTATTTTATGTGCCACCCGCACAAGAGCCAGTCCAGGGGCACTGGCACGATCTCGCTCGAAAATCCTTACACATGTCATGGGCACAAGTGCCAGAAAGGCGACGCTGGGCACAGGTGCTATCCCAATTTCACTTGCCCAATAAGTCTTCGCAAGCTGAGTTTCATGTCCAAAGAAGGAGACGACGTTGGCACGGGTGTCAGTCGTTGAATTTAGTTTGATTTCACTTGCCTCAACAAGTCTTCGCAAGCAGAGTTTAGTGTCCAAAGTAGGAAAGGTACGCATAAGTGGGCTGGCTACACCCCTGGCAGAGGCCTTGAATTTAGGTCTCACTTGGCTTGCAGGGTCTTCTCACGCACAGCACATTTCCAAAGGTCTTGGTCAGTAGTCATATGGAGGGGAAAAGTCTGGATTATCTCCCTTCGCTAATGCCTATCAACTTTTGACTGTGCTGCCATTGATCAGTTATAAGGGTAAGTAATAGGGAATTATCTCCCTCTCTTATTAGCCATCAACTTCCGGTGGTTCCCAAAAGGCCAGCAGAAATTTCTTAAAATGCAGACATGGCCCAAAATCTCTGTTCTAGAGTAAAGTATAGCCCCTAGCTCGAGTGAGTCCCTTAGGATTCTCGTGCATTCATATATATATATATATATATATATATATATATATGTATGTATACATAATAAATTATTTATTAATAAGATGCCAGTCTATTGAAACATTTGTACCATGTATTCAATATTTAATATCTATTGATCTTCATTTATTGTGTGTGTGTGTGTGTCTTTGTATCTGTGTGCTTATGTTTGTGTGTCCTTGTCTTAACATTTTGTGATAGTTATAAATGAGTGTCACTGTTATATAAGCAAAGTCATTAGTTTCCAATATTCCGTAAAAATATCTCTGACCATGGGGGAAATAGTGCCTTGCTTGGGAACAGGTGAAGGTTGGGGACAGCAAGGGCATCCAGCTGCAGAAAAATCTGCCTCAACAAATTGTGTCCAACCCATGCAAGCAGGAGAAAGTAGATGTTAGGGTTAGGGTTATGTTTGTGTGGGATTGTGTGGCCATGTGGTAAGAAGCTTGCTTTCCAACCACATGGTTCCGGGTTCAATCCCACTGCACAGCACTATGGGCAAATGTCTTCTTCTATAGCCTCAAGCTATCCAAATTCTTGTGAATAGATTAATAAATGGAAACTGAAAGAAGCCCATCGGGTGTGTGTGTATATATATATATATATATATATGTGTATGTATATATCTATGTGTATGTATATATCTATGTGTGTGTCTGTCTGGATTTGTCCTCACCATCACCACTTGACAATCAGTGTTGATGTGTTTATGTCCATGTAACTTAGCAGTTTGGCAAAAAGAGACTGACGGAAAAAGTACTAGGCTTTGAAATAAAAACATAAATCCTTTCAAGGCGATGCTTCAGCACGGTACAGTCAAATGAGTGAAACAAATAAAAGAATATATATATATTTATAAGCTACAGAGATATTTGTTGCCAATTAAGAAAACTAAAACTTCTAACTTGAAAGACAATGATTTTCTCTGATTAAATTTTCAGTTTCCTTTTTTTGTAATTGTATTAGCATTTTCAAAATTAATTAAATTGTATTAGCTTAAAAAACATCTTCATGTGAAATTAATAATATCTAAATAAATAAAAACCATTATCTATAAAATGCATTTTTTTTAAAAAAGAATAAATGTACCAGTGAAGGCACATAGCTCAGTGGTTAGAGCATCAGGCTCACAATCATGAGGTAGTGAGTTTGATTCCCAGACCAGGTCGTGTGTTGTGTTCTTGAGCAAGACACTTTATTTCATGTTGCTCCAGTTCACTCAGCTGTAGAAATGAGTTGTGACATCACTGGTGCCAAGCTGTATCGGCCCTTTTGCCTTTCCCTTGGATAACATCAGTGGCGTGGAGAGGGGAGGCTGGTGTGCATGGGCGACTGCTGGTCTTCCATAAACAACCTTGCCCAGGCTTGTGCCTCAGAAGGGAACCTTCTAGGTGCAATCCCATGGTCATTCATGACCAATGGGTGGTGTCCTCTCTCTCTCTGTTGTTTAGCCCTAGGCCAGCTGTTATTGTGTAGACCTATGATCAAGATGTATCTTTTATTTTTTCTTGTTTCATTCATTTCACTGCGGCCATGCTGGGGCATCATGTTGAGGAATTTTAGTTGAACTAATCAACTCCAGCACTTATCTTCTTTTTGAACCTGATACTTATACCATCAGTCTCTTCTGCTGAACTGCTAAGTTACAAGGACATAAACACACCAGTAACAATTGTCAAGACACAACCACATCCACACACACACATACGGTAGGCTTCTTTCAGTTTCTGTCTACCAAATCCACTCACAAGGCTTTGGCCAGCCTGTGGTTGTAGCAAAAGACACTTGCCATGCAGTGGGATTGAACCTGGAATCATGTGGCTGGGAAGCAAGCTTCTTACCCCACAGTGACACCTGCACCTATATCAGTGTATACATATATATATATATATATACAAACATATATGTCTGTGTGTGTGTGTCTCCCCCACCATTGCTTGACAACTGGTGTTGGTGTGTTGAGGTCCCCATAACATCAGGGGTTAAGCAAAACAGACTGATAGAATAAGTACCAGGCTTTAAAAATAGATCAGTACTGGAGTCCATTCAACTAAAATTCCTCTAGGTAGTACTCCAGCATGGCCTCAGTCTAACAACTGAAACAAGTAAAAGATAAAAGATATAAATGCATGTATGTGTGTGCACAGAGAGAGAGAGAGAGGGAGGAAGATCCCCCCCCCCACCATATATACATATATATAAAACCTATATATACGTATTTGTAGCTAATTAGGAAAACTAAAAACTTCTTTCCAGCTTGAAAGAAATTTATTTTCTTTGATTCAATTTTCAGTTTATTTAATTATAACATCTTTGAATTAATTGTATTTGTCTTCTGCAAAATCAGCAAAACTATATCAAAAATATCAGGTAAACATCCTGAGTCCAGATATCTTATAGCTTCCACTCTAAAACATCCCACCACTTCACTCTTTTTCCCCACTTTCTCTGATGATGGGCAAAACTCTCAGGACATTATATCCTTCCCTATTCATTATACATGGATTCACTGAAGCAATTGCTGTATAGAAGATGCATGTTAGCCATTCATAAATCTATGAAAACTGTTAACTTCATTTAAAATGCATACTGGATCAACAAGCTGACAAAATCGTTAGCACGCTGGGCAAGATGCTTAGTGAAAATTTATTTGACTTAACATTCTGAGTTCAAATTCTGCCGAATTTGACTTTGCCTTTCATCATTTTCGGGTCAATGAAATAAGGGCCAGTTGAGCAACTTAATCCCTTCCTTAAAAAATGCTGGCCTTGTGCCAAAATTTGAAACCATTATTATTAATATTATAGATAAGGTGGTGAGCTGGCAGACTTGTTTGCATGCCAACAAAATGCTCAGCAACATTTCATCCATCTTGACGTTCTGAGTTCAAATTCTGGTGAGGTTGACTTTGCCATTCCTCCTTTCAAGGTTGATATAATAAGGACCAGTTGAGCACTGAGGTTGATGTAATCAACTCACATGCTTCCTGGAACTTGTTGGCCTTTTGCCAACATTTGAAACCCTCATTTCCAGATCACAAAACAGGTCTGTATATTTGCAACAAAGTTGGCTCTGCCTCGTGACACTGAAAGCCATGGGGCATGCTAAACTGGGTATCAGATTAAATCTACAACCATAGGACTGGTGTAACTCAGATGATAGAGTTCCACACACTGTCCACTTACTTAATTTCATCCATAAATTAGTAATTCAGCAAAAGAGACTGATGATAAAGCTTTGGCCCAATGTCTTTTTCTCTCTACATAAGTAATCCATAATTTGATTTTTAATGCTCATTAACTAAACATTTTAATTACTGACCTATCTGTTGTTCTTCATGTAGACGACATCTCTGAGTCATTAAAATTTGATGAGTAATTATATTTTTTTAATTAAAATATCACCGAGCTAATTTCGTATGCAAAAATCTATCGTTTAGTGTTCAGTGTTTTATATTCTGGTATCATTTCTGTTACAAATTAATCAGACAAACAAAGTGATATCTCAAGTCTAGATACCTTCAAGTGTCTGTGAATGCTTACAGCTGTTCTATGGATAATTAATAGAAGTCTCTCTACAACATCCTGATTGTTCAGAGACAAACTTGGAACGATGCCAAGTCTCAGAAAGCTACAAATAGAAGAGAAATGAGATTATTATGTATTTGTTAAGGACTAATCTAGGATTCAATGATTTAAGTAGAAGCAAATTCCAATGATTTATATAACACTATCACAAACTCATTATATATATATATATATATATATATATATATAAATATATAAATATATAGATAGATAGATAGATAGATAGATAGATAGATAGATAGATAGATGGACAGGTTGATGGACAAATGTAGATTTATAGCAACTTCTTTCTCTTTTGGTCCCTCTTTTCCTCTCTCTCTCTTTCTCTATCCATATATGTATGTGTGTGTGTATACATATGTATGTATATATATGTATGTATATATATGTGTGTATATATATATGTGTGTGTGTGTGTGTGTGTGTGTGTATATATTTAATAGTTTCCACTGAAATCATTTCAATCACTAGTTGTCCTGAGGTGCAGTTATAAAAGTGTTCTGAGTGCAAACTATTAAATTATAGACATATATCATATATCATATATATATATATATATATATATATATATATATATACATATATATAAAATCATGATGATGATGATATATTAATGTTTGTTTCATGTAAAGTGATATATTAAAACTGTTGGAAATCAAATTGAAAGGTCACTGAATATTGCTCTACACACCACCAGCAAAGGATGTTTAATATATTTTTATATATAAGGCAGTGAGCTGGCAGAAACGTTAGCAGACCGGGCGAAATGCTTAGCAGTAGTTTTATCTGTCTTTACGTTCTCAATTCAAATTCCGCCAAGGTCGACTTTGCCTCTCATCCTTTCAGGGTCAATAAATTAAGTACAAGCTGTGTACTGGGGTGGATCTAATTGACTGGCCCCCTCAACCCCAAATTTCAGGTCTTGTGCCTAGAATAGAAAAGAATATATTTTTATATATACTATCATTATGGGTGTGGCTACAGTCACAGGTATGGCTCTGTGGTTATGTAGTTACTTCATAACCACATGGTCCTGCGTTCAGTCCCACTCTCTAATATAAGATACTATCTTAAAAGCCATACTCAGTGCAATCAACTAGCCCCCTACTTTGAAATTGCTGGCCTTGTGCCAAAATTTGAAACAAACATATAACCATATCAAAATGAGAGTTGTAGCATTATGAAAGTGTACGTAAACCCTGCAGCATTTAAACTGGTCATATCTGGCCAAAATATTCTACCTGTTTTATGTTCAAACTGGCCACATCTGGCCCCTCACACCAGTCTTATGATATCATTCTAAAACTTAACAGTTGCCTCATCAAAATCTCAAAAAGCTACAAGATAATGTCTGATTAATGCGAAACAATGTGAAGAAGCATTACATTTGACAGAACAATTTGAATGCTAATAGGTTAAGAGAGCATGTAATAACAGCCTGGAGTACTCTCATCAAACTAGAAACTTGACAGCCTTGAGTACTCCTCAGATTAGCCATAGAATTTGACAGCCTCAAGTCCTTAGCATACACCAAATCAGAACATGCTTAATTGATTAGACGTAATTATTTCATAAACATAAATGCCAATTTAAAGTATTAAATATCACTTTGTCATTTTTATCTCCATCAATAGATTTCAAGATATAATTAATTCTTAGTCCTGCCATTTTTTTGATATTTTAATAATGTCATATGAGTACGTGTGTTTGTATGTGTGTGTGTGTGTATTGAGTGATTGTGAGTAGATGTGTGTGTGTGTGTGTGCACATGTTCAAGTATGTCTGGAAAGCGCATATGTACGTGTGTGTGTTATTATGCATTTAGGTTTATGTACATACACATACAAATATGCATACACACACATATAAATATGTGTGTGAGTGTGTGTGCACACATGAGTGTGTGGGTGTATATATGTATGTATATATATATATGTATGTATATATATATATATATATATATATATATATATATATATATATATATATATAAACATATATATATATATACATATATATATATATATATATATATATGTATGTATATATATATATATATATATATACACACACACACATACATATATATATACATATACATATATATACACACACATATATATATATATACATATATATATATATATACATATATATATGTATACATATATATATATATATATATATATATATATATATATATATATATATATATATATATATATATATGTATACATATATACATAAATGTTTGTGTGTATTTATATATGTATCCATCTACGTATTCCAATTAATGTAAGCACATGATTAAAAGGCAATTTACTGCAGCATTGGACCTGCTGTGTCTAAAACTGTAATAGATAAATGAGAAGAATACAGAAATTGTTCCAGCTGCAGAAGAGTGGGGCTTGGGGCAGTGTATGAGGTGGCTAGGGAAGCAGATTGTTTTGGAGGCCATATTTGAGAAGAAGCTCAGGTGAGCAAAGTAGCATCACATAAAGCCGGATACGAACGTGGAGTCATGAAATCAGACATTTATATACCTTGTTATAGGGCAAACAAAACCCATTTAATGAACAGAGTTAGGAGATTGAGCAATTAAAGATTTTTTGACAGTCAGTGAGCTTGTACTCCATCAGTATGTTGAGCAATATGATTGTATTTCCTTGGAATAGAGGTGTTAGCAACTCTACTATAGAGGGTGGAGGGGTTTTGATGATCAGGGAGAGGTAAATCAGGCTTATGATTACAAGCAATAGGCAGATCTAATCAATAACTGTCATGTTTTTGCATTAAGTGGTTAGTGGTTTGGGGGTTGGATTCATGATTGTAAGATTGTGGCTTTGATTCCTGGACTGGATGAAATGTTGTCATCCGGCAAAAAAGAATAAACTTGCAACAGACCAGGGTCTCATCCAGGGAAGAATTCTGTTATTCTGTTCCTTGTTTCAGTCATTAGACTGCAGCAGCCATGCTGGAGAACTTGCCTTAAAGGGTTTTCATCAAAGAAATTGACCCCCCCCCCCCCAGGATTTATTCTTTGCTAATGCAAAGAAACAATTCTACTGATTTGGATGAAAGCCTGATCATTCCGTTTTCCTGTGTTAGAGCTCTTCTCTTCTGTTTATCAACGGATTTCCACATGTCTATCCAATAAAAGGAGAATTCCTGCTGTAAGATAGCACATGGTAGCTGATGTCCATGGAAGAGCTTTATAAAGCATGCTATGAGGTTCTCAGATGATATTAAATATGTATGTATGTATGTATGTATGTATATATGTGTGTGTGTGTATATTGTATTTGGGACGGTCATGTTGCTAGTTTAGCCAATGAAAACACGCACTATATATTTGGTGTTCATTTGCTTCAGCTTTATTTTATATTAATCGAATATGTATACATATAAATTATATATAATTTATATATAATTATATATATACATACATACATATATATATATATATATATATATATATATATATATATATATATATATATATATATATATAAATAGATAGATAGATAGATAGATAAACATACATAAATATATACATATATGTGTACTTGTGTGGGTTTATGTAAAAAAAAGAAAGCAAAAATATAAAAATACATCAACAATACAAATGACAACGCCACCTACTGGCTTACTCTGAAGTGGCAGTAAAACTAGTTCCCTCTTCATTTAATCCTATTAAATTCCACCATTATTTTCTACTTCAACAGAACATTATGATGGTTATTGTTTTAGTTTTTGTTTTTTTTTTCTTTTTCGGTTTTGTCTAGAACATCTTGGTGAATCTTACGTGTCTTACCGTTTTATTTCTGGAACTTTTTTTCTTGTTCCTATTGATTGAGAGCCATTACCTAACATATCCGAACAAGTAAACACATGTATATACAAAGTCCCATTTGTGTGTGTGTGTAAATAGATATGTGCATATATATATATATACACACACACACATACATCTACATACATTAACACGCACTCAAATTCATATGCACAAAATCAGATGCCTGCATATGTAAATCAACAGAATACACGCATACACACACACATGCACGTGTGTGTGTGTATGCACATAAATATATCTGTCAATTGGACGGAGGCCTTTTTTGTTGAGCTTACCTATAATGGAACTGTAAATTATAAATATATTCTCATATACACACACATACTGAGATGAGTTTCAGCCAGCATTCGCCCAGGCCATGACTAACTTAATTGCACCACTTGGAAAAGACATTTGATAATGTTTCATATTGCAGTCGTTCTTTGAATACTTATGCGCAGATGTACCAAGGTGTAGATGTCTTGTGTGGATGTTGTTGGAGATATTCATCCAGGAACTCTTTATAGTTTAATATAATCACATCATGTAACCAACCAGACTATGAGATGTTATTACACACCACTGGTCACATATAAGGAGTGGAACAGGTACAATTGTTTCATAACTAGTTGAAGTTTGTTACATAAGAATTAACAATCATGCCATGAGATACAAAAATATAAACTGACTCTCTGTCAGTTACGACAATGAAGGTTCCAGCTGATCCGATTATTGAAACAGCCTGCTTATGAAATTAACAGGCAAGTGGCTGAGTATTCCTCATGCTGGTGGCACGTAACAGCACCCACTACACTCTTGGAGTGGTTGGCGTTAGGAAGGGTATCCAGATGTACAAACTCTGCCAGATCAGATTGGAGCCTGGTGCAGCCATCTGGTTCATCAGTCCTCAGTCAAATCGTCCAACCCATGCTAGCATGGAAAGCAGACGTTAAACGATGATGATGATGATATATATAGCAAGAAGGAGAAAAATAGAAGGAAGTTAAGATAAGTCAATAAATTTGTGTACATATTACACACATTCCTTATTCCCAATACATATACTCATCCTCCAATGTACACTAACACATATTTTATACACACACACACACATCTGCACTGAAACAATCACATGTACACATTTATCTCCCTTAAAAGTAATTGTTAAACTTTCCTCCAGCAACATGTTATGATGCCGGTGACGGTGCTGGTGCTGTCGGTGGTGTTATTGAGTATTATTACTACCACCACCACCACCACCACTGCCATCGCTGCTGCTGCTGTTACTATTATTACTACTACTACACTTGGTGGTTGTGGTCAAGATGGAGTTGGTGGCGAGGTTGTAGAGGTGGTGTCATGAGTGGTAAATTTTGAGATGGTGGCCTTGATATTCTGAAAACAACTTTACCTTCTCTCTTTCAAGCTGTTACAGTTTCTTTATTCATCTATCTATCTTTCTCTCTCTATATATATATATGTATATTTCTCTACACTTGTGTATTTACCAACCTAATTACTTACATATACCCCTATCTACTTATTTAGCTACCTGTCATTTTACCTGGTTATCTCTCTCTCTCTCTCTCTCTCTTGCTCACTCTTTTTCTCTCTATTTATGTATCCCTCTATCTGTCTGTCTATCAATCTATCTACCTGTCTGTCTGTCTCTATCCCCTCCCTATCCATCTACCCACCACACCTCTTCTTCCTGTCAAGACCAAGGTGAACATGTTATATCAGTTACTGTTGTTTCCATGACAACATAAGGCATAACACAAACTATATCATGTGTCATCTGTCTATATATTTATATATGTGTGTGTGCACATGTGTGTGTGTGTGCACGTGTGTGTGTGGGTGTACATGTGTGTGTGGGTGCACATGTGTGTGTGTGCTTGTGAGTGTGTGTATTTATATATATGCAAGTATATATATATATATAGAGAGAGAGAGAGACATACTACATATGTATATATATATATATATCCATACATATATACATACACATCACCTCTCCAACCTCATTCATACTTATCACCTGTCCAACCTCATACATACACAACACCTGTCCATGAAGTTGGACAGGTGATGTGTATGAATGAAGTTGGACAGGTGATGTGCATGAATGAGGATGAAGAGGTGATGTGTATGAATGAGAATGGTGATGTGTATGAATGGGTTGCTATATTTTTCTCGAACCTTACAATAAAGACTAAATTCTAGATATCCCATGACTAGGTTAGCAAAGGAGGGGGCCATTCTCGTACCCATCACAGTCCCCGATGTTTGTGGATAGAAGTTGTCTTTGAAGACAAAGCAGTTATTCTTCAAGATGAATTTTAGCCCTTCTATCACAAATTCTTTTTTGATGTGATGTGGGAGTTCGTTGGTGTAATTCTCTAGCACAGATCCCAGATCAAAATTCCCCAAAACAGAAAAATAGCATTCAACCAACACAT